>NC_057714.1:121828881-121830398 GCF_004010195.1 Chiloscyllium plagiosum | reverse complement strand
GAACAAAAACACATCCCTCCCTGCTGCGCTCAATGCTTTTTATGCTGGGGTTGAGCAGAATGCCAGCTGTGCTGTGTCACCCAACTCGACAGCCCCAGATGCACCTGTTTCCTCCATCACCGCTGCAGATGTCAGATCGGTCTCCCTGAGAGTCAACCCAAGGGTGACAGGGTCCCCGGCCATGCACTGAGATCCTGTGTGGACCTGTTGGCAGAGGTACTCACTGACATCATCAACCTCTCCCTCCTCCAAGCTGAAATCCCCCACCTGCTTCAAGAAGGCCACCATCATCTCAGTCCCAGAGAAAGAACATGTAATGTGCATTAATGACTACCACACGGTGGATCTGCTCTCTCTAACCAGGAAGTGCTTCGAGAGGCTGGTCATGGCCCACATCAACTCAAGCCTCCCAGCCTGCCTCGATCCGCTGTAATTTGCCTACCTGCACAACAGGTCCAAAACAGATACCATTTCCTTGGCCCTGCACTCATTCCTGGATCATCAGATCCCTGCACATTGACTACAGCTCCACCTTCAACCCCATTATCCCCTCCAGACTGATCTCAAAACTCTGTGACCTTGGTCTCAGCTCCGCCCTCTACAACTGGATCCTCAGCTTCCTGATCCACTGCAGTTGGTAAAGATAGACAACAGGACCTCCCCCACAATAACCCTCAACACTGGAGGCCCCCAAGGATGCGTCCTCACCCCCCTACCATACTCCCTGTACACCCACACTGTGTAACCTAATCCCAAACAAACACCAGCTCCAAGTTCACTGATGACATCACCATGGTAGGACGGATATCTAATGACGACGAGTCAGAATACAGAAAGGAGATCCAGGGCTTGGTGACGCGGTACAACAGGAACTACCCGTCTCTCACCGTCGGCAAAACTAAAGAACTGATCATTGACTTCAGGAAGAAATGAGGACATACCCCCATCTACATCAACGGAGCGGAGGTGGAGAGGGTGGAAAGAGTCAAGTCCCTCAGAGTGATGGGAACTGACAACCCGTCCTGGCCTTCCCACGTGGATGTGACAGTCAGGAAGGTACAACAACACCTCTTCCTCCTCAGGCAGCTCAGGAAATTCAGCGTGTCCATAAGGACCCTCACCAACGTCTCCAGGTACACCATTGAGAGCATACTGTCCAGGTGGATAACGGCCTGGTACGGTAACTGCTCTGCCCAGGACTGTAAGACACTACCGAAGGTGGTGTGCACAGCACAGACCATCACAGAAGCCAACCTTCATCCATGGACTCCATTTACACGGCTCACTGCCGCAGAAAGGCTGCCAACATCATCAAAGACCCATCGCACCCTGGTAATGATCTCCCACACCCTCTTCCATCAGGCAGAAGGTACAGAAACCGGAACACACGCACCAACAGGTTCAGGAACAGCTTCCTCCTGGACTCTCTAGTCACCAATGCTGACCGAGATAACATGCTCTCGCCTAGTGCACACCCTGTGCATTGTAACAGTATACCTCTGTCTCAGTCTCTGATC
>NC_057714.1:121826280-121828381 GCF_004010195.1 Chiloscyllium plagiosum | reverse complement strand
TTGCATTCCGATTACTCCGTCCAAAGTGTATCAGCTCACACTTGTCCACATTAAACTCTATTTGCCACCTCTCAGCCCAGCTCTGCATCCTATCTATGTCGCTCTGCAACCTACTACATCCTTCATCACTATCCACAACTCAACCGACCTTCGTGTCGTCTGCAAATTTACTAACCCACCCTTCTACACCCTCATCCAGGTCATAGAGAGGTACAGCATGGAAACAGACTCTTCAGTCCAACCCGACCAAGCTGACCAGATATCCCAACCCAATCTAGTCCCACCTGCCAGCACCCGACCCATATCCCTCCAAACCCTTCCTATTCATATACCCATCCAAATGCCTCTTAAATGTTGCAATTGTACCAGCCTCTACCACATCCTCTGGCAGCTCATTCCATACACGTACCATTCTCCGCGTGAGATAGTTGCCCCTTAGGTCTCTTGTATATCTTTCCCCTCTCACCCTGAACCTATGCCCTCTAGTTCTGGACTCCCCCACCCCAAGGAAAAGACTTTGTCTATGTATCCCATCCATGCCCCTCATGATTTTATAAATCTCGATAAGGTCACCCCTCAGCGTCCAACGCTCCAGGGAAAACAGCCCCAGCCTGTTCAGCCTCTCCCTATAGCTCAAATCCTCCAACCCTGGCAACATCTTTGTAAATCTTTTCTGAAACCTTTCAAATTGAGGGTGGCACAGTAGCTCAGTGGTTAGCACTGCTGCCTCATACTCCTCTGGTTCAATTCTATCCTCGGGCAACTGTCTGCGTGGAGTTTGAACATTTTGCCTGTGTCTGGGTGGGTTTCCTCTGGGTGCTCTGGTTTCCTGCCACAGTACAAAGATGTGCAGGTTAGGGTGGATTGGCCATGCTAAATTGCCCGTAGTGTTCAGGGGTGTGCAGGTTAGGTGCAATAGTCAGGGGTAAATATAGAGTAATGGTTAGGGGAATGGGTCAGGGTGGATTACTCTTCAGAGGGTCGGTGTGGACTTGTTGGGCTGAAGGGCCTGTTTCCACACTGTAGGGATTCTAATTCTAATTCTTTAACATTTCCTACAACAGAGAGATCAGAACTGAATGCAGTATTCTAATAACGGCCTAACCAATGTCCTGTACAGATGCAACATGACCTCAATGCACAGACGAATAAAGGGAAAGACACCAAAGACCTTCATCACCATCCTGTCTACCTGTGTCTCCAGTTTCAAGCAACTATACATGTGAGCCCCAAGGTCTCTTTGCTCAGTAACACCCCCCCAGGACCCAACCATGAACAGCAAACATGTTTGTTTGCCTTTCCAACATGCAATGCCTCACCTTTATCTAAATTAAACTCAATCTGCCACTCAGATCGAGAGAATGCAGGGATTAGAAACTAAGCACAGTTCAAGCCAGCAGAGAACCTGATGGGAGGGCAGGAATACCCCACTCCCAACCCTGCAGAACGCCCATCATTTCCTCTGGAGACGCTAACCCTGAGGGTCTCCCACACTCTTACCCTCTCCCCGAGGACGCCTTAATCACAAACCCCAGCCTGCCACCCATGCCTTCTCAACCAGCCATCACATCCCAGCAGCCGGACCCCTCCTGAACCACCTCCACCCCCCCCCGATCCCTCTCCAAGAGCACCCCCACCCCTCCACCTCAGATTCCTCTCCAACAGGACACTCCCACAACCCCCAATCACTCGGCCCCTCCCACCTTGCCCAGCCATCACTGGCAGACCCCATCTCTAACCCCAGCCCCACCACTTGGTCTCCACCCATACCCAGTGAGGGGCCTGTTAAATCAGGTGACTGACCTTCACTGAACCCTGACCTCGGTCGCCCAGGATACAGGATGAAGAAGTGCATGTCAGGACAGTAATCACAGGCTGCTAATGACTGGAATGGCATCACAATCTGCTTCGAGAACCCGGACACTGGAGAGAAACATACACACACTCACAGCAACACAAAACCCCTTCCATCAGCACCCCCACCCTTACCCCACCCCAGGGAGGGGGGCCACACTCACCTCCAGCCACATCATCTCAATGGCCCCACTTAACCAATCCTCAACCCAAAACCCCAGCCCCTCACTGACCTGGACAGCTGGGG
>NC_057714.1:121823793-121824899 GCF_004010195.1 Chiloscyllium plagiosum | reverse complement strand
TCTCCAGGTACACCATTGAGAGCATACTGTCCAGGTGGATAACGGCCTGGTACGGTAACTGCCCTGCCCAGGACTGTAAGAAACTACAGAAGGTTGTGTGCACAGCCCAGACCATCACAGAAGCCAACCTCCCATCCATGGACTCCATTTACACGGCTCACTGCCGCAGAAAGGCTGCCAACATCATCAAAGACCCATCACACCCTGGTAATGATCTCCTACACCCTCTTCCATCAGGCAGAAGGTACAGAAACCTGAACACACGCACCAACAGGTTCAGGAACAGCTTCTTCCCGTCCATTATTAGACTGACGAACGGATTCTCTAACTTCAAATAATGCTGATCTTGCCGAGTGTGTATAATTTACTCTGTCTGAGTGTTTTTTCTCACCCTGTGATCGGTATGTCCCTGTTTATTATGATCTGCCTGTACTGTTTGTAAACAAAGATTTTCATTGTATCTCAGTACCCGTGACAATAAATCACATCAAACCAGCCCATTGTTCCTGGATCACAGTAACTCTGGTACACGGAAACAGTGAAAATAACAAGAGACCATTAGCCCTTTTAGCTTGCTGCACCTTTCAGTATGGTCACATCCAACTCAGTGTCCAGCTCCTGCTTTCTCCCCTTACCCTTTGATCCCTTTTTAGCCCCAAGAACGACACCTAACTCCTTCCAGAAAACACCCCAGGTTTTGGCCCGGTTCTGTGGGGCTGAACCAGTGACTGATCAGGGAGGTCACTCGCCTTCCCTACACTCACATCGTGTCCACAAACTATTTGTTCTTATTTGGTTGTCAGCTTCATTGGCTTCTCCAGTACTTATTGCCCATTCCTAATGGCCCTGGAGTCAGGGTCAGCACTGGGACAACAACAAACACTTCTATTGATATAAGTAGCAGAAATGACCAGCAGCAGCACTGGACAGAATTATCCAGTGCTGAAATTGGGCCCATCATGTCCTCAATGAGTCTGTGAAGAGCACCCCACCCAGAGCCCCTGCCCTATCCCTGCAACCCCACATTTACCATGGCCAGCCCGCTGATCCTGCACACTGTGGGGGGAGTGAGGGGGTTGGCAGGGAGCGAGGGTGGGGGGGGGGGG
>NC_057714.1:121822077-121823202 GCF_004010195.1 Chiloscyllium plagiosum | reverse complement strand
GGGGGGGGGGAGGGGGGGGTGGGGAGAGCAGTTTGCTGGGTGTGGAGATAGCAGGGGTTAGGGTTTATTCCCGTTCTCCGGACAGGTGAAGAGTGAGCTGCAGGCACCTTGACTGAATCGGTCGGGGATGCATTGAATTGACCGATCTTCATCATCTTGGCTTTTCCGAGGAACATTCGCAGCTCCTGGAGCGACGGGCTCTCCTCTTTGATAGGCTGCGTGGGGCACATGGTGGGACCGGTCTCCTCCTCACTGTCTTCAATCTTGGGCATGGCGAAATCAATGTGGGACTTCTGACACAACACACTCACCCGGGCGCAGACACTCACCAGCCCTGCCAAAGGAAAGAATACATTGCAAACAGCCAATGATTACCCAGAGAACAGAACCACACCCCTAGCAGGATATCTCGAGGTTGTCAGGGCAAAGGGAGAGACAATGAACTGGAAACAACTCACTCATTTAGTGCTTTTCACTAGTTGGGACATTTCAAAGTCTCATGGACGAGGAGGAGCTGAGAGAGGGTACACCACGGGAGACAGGAGAGAAACAAAACAATGACAGCTCAGGTTCTGAAGAAGTTATACCAGACTGAAAGCGTTAACTCGGTTTCTCTTGGCACTGATACTGCCTGGCCTGCTGGGTTTCTCCAGCATTTTCTGATTACTTCAAATTACCAGCACAGTATTTTGCTCCTGTTTGAGAGTTCAAGGCTATGGGCAGAGGGGCTTGGGCTGCAGCCTCGCCACAAAACAAGACAATGATGTATAGAGACAAAATCAGAAATGACTGGAAAAGCTCAGCAGGTTTGGCAGCATCTGTGAAGTGAAATCAGAGTTAACGTTTCAGATGGGATGACCCTTCCCCTAGAGTGAAATAAAGGAGGAGAGACCAGGGTGTGTAATATACCACAGCACAGAGCTCACTATAGTAAGGGGAGAGTGAGAGTAAGAGAGAGAGGGAGAGAGCGCGCGAGGGAGAGAGCGCGCGAGGGAGAGAGCGCGCGAGGGAGAGAGCGCGCGAGGGAGAGAGCGCGCGAGGGAGAGAGCGCGCGAGGGAGAGCGCGCGCGAGGGAGAGCGCGCGCGAGGGAGAGGGCGCGAGAGGGAGAGGGCGCGAGAGGGAGA
>NC_057714.1:121788451-121818918 GCF_004010195.1 Chiloscyllium plagiosum | reverse complement strand
AGTGAGGGAAGGGGTTGAGGGGAGTAGGGGCAGTGAGGGAAGGGGAGCGTGGTGAGGGGGGTGGGATGGGCAGTGGTGAGGGGAGTGGGGGCAGTGAGGGAATGATCAAGTGGAGCAGAAATGCTAGCACAGAGTAGATGGGCTGTAGGCCTTGTTCCTGTGATTCATTCCGAAATTCCAGGGTGACAGAGTGCAGGGAAATAACTGCTGACCTTGCCAGTGATGCCCTCATGCAACTCCTTATGGAGTTCAATGCAGCTAAATGTGAGGTGATTCATTTTGGGAAGAATAACAGGGAGGCAGAGAACTGGGTCAACGGAAAGATTCTTGGTAGTGTGAATGTGCAGATGGATCTTGGAATCCATGTACATAGATCCCTGAAAGTTGCCACCCAGGTAGATAGTGCTGTTAAGAAGGCATACGGTGTGTTAGGTTTCATTGGTAGAGGGATTGAGGTCAGGAGCCGCAATGTCATGCTACAACTATACAAAACACAAGTGTGGCCACACTTGGAATATTGTGTACAGTTCTGGTCGCCATATTTCGGGAAGGATGTGGAAGCATTGGAAAAGGTGCAGAGGAGATTTACCAGGATGTTGCCTGGTCTGGAGGGAAGGTCTTATGAGGAAAGGCTGAGAGACTTGGGTCTGTTCTCAATGGAAAGAAGGCGGCTAAGAGGGGATTTGATCGAGACATACAAGATGATCAGAGGATTAGATAGGGTAGACAGTGAGAGTCTTTTTCCAAGGATGATGACATCAGCGTGTACGAGGGGGCATAAGTACAAATTGAGGGGTGATAGATTTAAGACAGATGTCAGAGGCAGGTTCTTTACACAGAGTGGTACGGGCGTGGAATGCCCTACCTGCTAATGTAGTTAATTCAGCCACATTAGGGAGATTTAAACAATCCTTAGATAAGCACATGGATGATTTTGGGATAGTGTTGGGGACGAGCTGAGAATAATTCACAGGTCGGCGCAACATCGAGGGCCGAAGGGCCTGTTCTGTGCTGAATTGTTCTATGTTCTATACATGAATTTAAAGGAAACAACAACTTACTGGGGATTATTTCATCGATTATCCTCACCGGTTTCAGCATGGGCTCAAACTGCACACATAGCTCCGTGTGGATCTCTTCCAGAATATGCTTCAGCCCAGAGCAGATGGCATCCTTGAAGCAGGATCAGAGGACAACCTCCATTAGAGTTCAGTGTAGTGCTGTACTACCAAATATTACCACAGTGTGGCAGTGTTCATCAGCAATCCATTCAAACATTTCTGATTAAGCATTGGAATCAAGTTACCGGTGAGGAGGACAATTGGCTTTAAAAGGGATGGTGGGAAAGAGGGGCGGACAAGGGAGAGGGAACATGCTTCAGCTGTACAAAGCCAAGGGTGGAGCCGACCTGGGTAACAGTGTGCAGTTCTGAGCCTCAGCTAGCTGGCGTTAGTCCTGGCCATGGGAGGGGTTGTGGGGGTCCTGGCCACGGGAGGCGGTGTGGGGAGTGGAGAAGGGGAGTTGCTGGGATTCACCAAAATGATTGCTGTGCCCAGAAATAACAGGGAGGGGTTAAAGCAACACAGACTGTAAACCTGAGAAACTGGGTGAGGCTATCACAATATTAACTCAAGCAGAAGGGTCAATAAGAGGGGAAAAAAAATGTTTGCACTGTTGGGACATCCTTAAAAATTAGCGTCACGCCTTTCAGGAATGAAATGATTCTACAAATAGAGGCAGAACGTAAAAAAATCTGTCCTGAAAATCAGAACGACTGAAATAAATTGTCTGTTTTCAATCTGAGATTCACTGATCAGAGTTCCCCAAAGGATCTGGGACAAATGTCAGTAGATGGAGTTCATTCACAGACCAGACTCAATGGGCCGAATGGCCTCTTCCTGTTTCTATGAAGCCCTGGGTTCCTAGGGGCCACACCCTGACCCCATCCCTGGGATCGCCCTTCCCTCTGACCCCTGCGCCCCCGCCTGGGGCATCCCCTCCTCCCTGTAACCCCCTCCACCCCAACCCCCCTCCTCGAGTCACCCTCCCCAGTGGACTCCTTCCCCAGGGCACCCCCTCCTCCCTGGCCGACTCCCTTCCCACAACGTCCTTCCCAGGTCCCACTTCCCCCGACCTGTAGCAGGCTGAGTTCACTGGTGAGTTTTTGGGAGGCAATACTGAAGATGTGGTCTCTGTGCTTCCGGACATACTGCTCCATGTGGGATTTCATCCGGGTGAAGGATCCAGATCCAGTCTCGGACTGACACGCTGGAGAGAGACAGGAGTTACAAAGGCACACTGTGTAAATCTCTACCTCTCCCAACTCCCACAAATAACAGAAATGGACAGTGCGGCGCTCCCCTCAGCGCTGACCCTGAGACAGCGCGGCGCTCCCCTCAGCGCTGACCCTGAGACAGCGCGGCGCGGCACTCCCCTCAGCGCTGACCCTGAGACAGCGCAGCGCGGCGCTCCCCTCAGCGCTGACCCTGAGACAGCGCGGCGCGGCGCTCCCCTCAGCGCTGACCCTGAGACAGCGCGGCGCGGCGCTCCCCTCAGCGCTGACCCTGAGACAGTTTGGTGCCTTACCTTGGTAGGCAGGGATCATTTCTTCCTGAACACTTGGTGTCAATATCCTGGTGATACCTCGTTGATGTGTAGTGATGTCCATCATTAGCATCAAGATAAAGTTCTGCAACTATGAGGGAGAGAGTGAGTGTATGAGGGAGGGAGAGTGAGTACAGGGGAGTGTGTGTGGGAGTGTGTGAATGAATGAGTAAGAAAGTGATGAGGGAATGAAAGTGGGTGTGTGTTAGGACGTGAGGGAAAAAGTGATAGAGGGAGCAAGTAATACTGAGAAAGAAAGAAAGAGAGAAAGAGAGAGAAAAAGAGGGAGAGAGAGAAAAAGAGGGAGAGAAAGAAAAAGAGGGAGAGAGATTATCCTGATGGTCATCAGGAGCACCCTGGGCTTGTATGTTTCCACGTTTGGGAATCTGGTTTGTCAGAACATAAATCACATTGCTATGTTGGTGATCATATTGTCTGAGACACTGTGATACAGTGCTGATAGATGTGAAAATTGGGTCCACTGTACATGATGACCTTCAGCCCATATTCCATGCTAGCTCTTTCAAAGCAATTTACTGAATACCTCCTTCTCACCACTTTCCCATAGCTTTTCATGTCTTACCCTCTTCAGATAATTATGCAACACGTCCAGAGTGCTTTATTTGAAGGTGTGCACTCCAGATCCGGTCCACTCTCTGCGGGAAACCTTTCTCATGTCACATTACCACCGTTTCTCAACCCATCCAACAATCGGAAAGGTTTCATCTCTCTGTTGAAAATTATTTTGAAACTTTCAATCAAATCTCCCCACCGCCTTCCCATAGAATCCCTGCAGTGTGGAAATAGGCCATTCAGCCCATTGAGTCATCACCAACTCTCTGAAGAGCATCCCACCCAGACCCACCCCTCTACCCAATCTCTGTAACTCTGTTTCCCATGGACAATCCACCTAACTTGCATATCTTTGGACTGTGGGAGGAAACTGGAGCACCCGAAAGAAACCCACGCTGACACGAGGGGAATGTGCAAAGTTCACACAGGCAGTCGCCCGAGGCTGGAATCGAACCCAGGTCCCTGGCACTGTGATGCAGCTGTGCTAACCACTGAGCCATCGTGTTGCCCAAGGAAAATAGCTCCTAACTCCTGCAATCTGTCCACGTCACCCCAGTCTCAAACACCTTGGACACTCTCCAATGCTCTCACATCCTTAAGTATAGCACCCGGAACTGAACACAATACTTGAATTAAGGCCTAACCACTTTTTTATATACTATTTATGTTACATTCACATAAGTGGTTGGTGAGGCCGCATTTGGAATATTGAGAGAGGTTTTGGTCACCGTTATAGGAAAGACATAGTTAAACTGGAAAGAGTGCAAAGAGGATTTACGAGGATGTTGCCAGGACTAGTAGGCCTGAGTTATCGGGAAAGGTTGGCCAGGATAGGGCTTTATTCCTTGGAATGTAGGAGAATGAGGGGTGACCTTATTGAGGTGTACAAAATCATGAGGGGCATTGATAGGATGAATGCATAGGGAAGGGATATTAAAAACTAGAGGGCACAGGTTTAAGGTGAGAGGGGAGAGATTTATGAAGGACATATGGGCAACTTCTTTACCCAGAGGGTGGTGCATATATGGAATGGGTTGCCAGAGAAAGTGGTTGAGGCAGGTACAATATCAACATTTAAAAAACATTTGGATAGGTATGTGGATGGGAAGGGTTTCGAGGGATATGGACCAAGTGTGGGCAACTGGAACTAGCTGAGTGGGCACCATGGTCAGCATGAGCCAGTTTGGGCTGAAGGGCCTGTTTCCATGCTGTATTACTCTATAACTCTATTGAAACGGACACACGAACAGGGACAGGGAATACAGGAAGACAGACTACGTACAGGCAGATAGGATTAGTTTAGAATGACATCATGGTCAGCACGGACATGGTGGGCTGAAGGGCCTGTTCCCATGCTGTACTGCTGTTTTACCTGAATGACTCTTGTCATGCATGTACATATGAACAATGTATTATTAGTGTTGTTGGAGTTTGGAGTTTAGCTTCAGTTCTGAGAAGTTTGTATTTAATAAAGTTCAAAAAATCATTCATACCTGTGACAAATGCATTGTCCAAGAAAGTAATACGATTCAGTCAAGTGCCTCACAGGGTAAATGTGCTGTTAAGCGATGGAATATTGAAACTGCTCCGTTTAAGATCACCAGGACTAAAACAGTTCAGCCACTAACTTCAAACAAATCAGGAGTCCACTTCAGACGAAGCTTCCTTCTACTATAAGAAACAATTTCCCTGTTCAGAACAGTCTCCTCCCAGCAGGAGGATTTTCGTTTATTAAATCTCCAAGCTGGAGAGTTTTTAAAGAGAAATGTGTAAATTGTCAGATTGATAACGATGAGGTTAAGTTTGTTGTTACCTCATCACCTGCCGCAGACCCAGGCTAGCAGCTCTGACCTGAAGGACCTGATCAGTAATGCTGCTGCCGAGCCACTCTTGGTGGTGGGACATTGAAATCCCTCAGCCAGAGTACATCCTGTGCTCTTGTCACCCTCAGTGCTTCAGCCAAGTGCTCTTCAATGTGGAGGAGTACTGACCCACCAGCTGAAAGAGCACAATAAGTGGTAATCATTAGGTGGTTTCCTTGCCCATGTTTAACCTTAAGCCATGGGACTTTGTGGGGTCCGGATTCAATGTTAAGGCAACTCCCTTCTGACTGTGTCCCACTGTGCCGCCACCCCTTCTGGCTCTGTGGTACCAGTGGGACATATCCATGGATGACGCTGACAGTTTTGGGATGTTGTAATGTATTATTTTGACACTAGCTCCCGGATGTTAGTAAGGAGGGTCAGAGGGCAGTGTCTGCCATTGACATTTCTGGTACCGAGATCAACAGTAGGTGGTCCAACTGGTTTCATGCCCTGATCTTTAATAAATACAAACTGCTCAGAACTGAAGCTAAAATCCAAACTCCAACAACACTAATAATACATTGTTCACATGAACATGCATGACAAGCGTGGTGGCACGGTGGCTCAGTGGTTAGCACTGCCACCTCACAGCGCCAGGGTCCCAGGTTCGATTCCAGCCTCGGGCGACTGTCTGTGTGGAGTTTGCACATGCTCCCCGTGTCTGTGTGGGCTTGCTCCAGTTTCCTCCCACAGACTAGAAGATAGGCAGGTCAGGTGGATTGGCCATTCTAAATTGCCCATAGTTAGGTGCATTAGTCAGAGGGAAATGGGTCTGGGTGGGTTATTCTTCTGAAGGTCAATGTGGACTTGTTGGGCCGAAGGGCCTGTTTCCACACTGTAGGGAACCTAATCTAATAAAAGAATCATTCTGGTAAAACAGAGCCTTCAGCCAAACCATGTCTGTGCCAACCACAATGTTTTAGGGATTATGATTCAACATAGGTAGTTGAGAGTCAATTACATTGCTGTGGGTCTAGAGCCCCATGTAGGCCAGACCAGGTAAGGATGGTTGATTTCCTTCCCTAAAGGATAGTAGTGAATCAGATGGGGTTTTTACAACAGTTGCTGAAAATGTGTGGCTGGAAAAGCACAGCAGGTCAGGCAGCATCCAAGGAGCAGCAGAATCGATGTTTCGGGCATGAGCCCTTCTTCAGGAAATTCTTGAAGAAGGGCGCATGCCCGAAATGTCGATTCTCCTGTCCCCTGGATGCTGCCTGACCTGCTGCGCTTTTCCAGCAACTCATTTTCAGCTCTGATCTCGAGCATCTGCAGTCCTCACTTTCTCCTTTTTACAACAGTTGTCAGCATTCCAGTTTTAATTCCAGACTTTTACTGAATTCAAAACTCACCACCTGTCGTGGTGAGATTCAAACCCAAGTCTCCATAGTAGTAGATCACAATGGATGGGGGGGACGGGGAGGAGAATGCTGACTGGTTGGCTAGTGAACTCTGATTTGTAGAGGAGAGAACGGACCAGTTAATGATGTGTAACAGTTAGCAGAGTTTAAATATTAAACCAGACAGTTTGACTGATTGGTTGGAGGGAGGAGAGTGAGTGCTCCTCTCTGTGCGCAGTTGGGAGGGTGGACCAATTGCGGGCGTTACTCTGCACTGACCTTGGCTTCCACGGCAGGGATGTGCTGGCTCAGGATGTAATCCACAGGCTGGGTGTCCCCCTCAATCTGTCGCAGTCGCTCCTTCAGGTCACTGAAGAAACGATGGAGGTTCTCCTGTACGGCCGCCTTGAACTTGTGCAGATGATGCAACAGCGACTTGCTGCGGAGGACGGACTCACTGTGTACGCGGGAAAACCAAGCCAGCACCAGTCAGACAGGCAGAACCGAGCAAGGCTCTCCCACCCCTCACCAACCATCCTCCCGTCCCTCCTCTTCCCTCCACTGCCAGCATTCTTTCCCCCACTCTGTCCCGGTTCTAAACCCTGCCTTGTCTCCGTGAGCTGCCTCCCTCCAGCCCTGCAACATCTGGAGGTCAGCAGGAGCCTATAGAAATCCAGCCAGTTCCCTCACTTCACCAGATCATAACTGAACTTTCACCTCATCTCTCTGCACTATCCCAACATCCTTGATGTCTTCAACATGCAGCACTTTCGATGAGATTAACTCAGACTCACCATTTTCCACTATCCTTACTTCTCAAGAGTTTCCACATATCAGGCTGAAAAATTCACAATCCTTTGCAGCAAAGTATTCAATAGATTCGAAAGAGGAGAATTCCAGAGGATGAGGTGACTGACAGACCATGACATCAAGGCCACATTCGACCGAGTGTGGCATCAATGGGCCCGAGCAAAACTGGAATCAATGGGAAATTGGGGCAAGTCTCTCCACTGGTTGGAGTCATACCCGGAATACAAGAAGATGGTTGCGGTTGTTGGAGGTCAGTCATCTCAGCTCCAGGACATCTCTGCAGGAGTTCCTCAGGGTAATGTCCGAGATGCAACCATCTTCAATGACGTTTCCCTCCATCACAAGGTCAGAAGTGCGGATGTTCACTGACGGCTGCACAACGTTCAGCACCATTCACGACACCTCACGTACTGAAGTAGTCCATGTTCAAATGCAACAAGATCTGGACAATATCCAGGCTTGGGCTGACAAGTGGCACCACACAAACACCATGCTATAACCATCACCAATAAGAAACAATCTAACCACCACCCTTTGACATGCAATAATGTCACCGTCACTGAACCCTGCACTGTCAACAACACCTTAGGGGTTATCAATGACCAGAAACTCAACTGGACTCACCATGTAAATACTGTGGCCACAACAGCAGGGCAGAGGCTGGGAATCCTGCAGCGAGTACCTCACCTCCTGACACCCCAAAGCCTGTCCACCATCTATAAGCCACAAGTCAGGAGGGTGATGGAATACTCCCCACTTGCCTGGATGAGTGCAGCTCCAACAACACTCGAAGCTTAACACCGTCCAGGACAAAGCAGCCACTTGATTGGCACCACATCCACAATAACCCACTCCCTCCCCCAGCGGCACTCAGTAGCAGCAGTGTGTACTATCTACAAGAAACACTGCAGAAATTCACAACGACTTCCAAACCCACAACTACTACCATCCAGAAGTACAAAGGAAGCATTTACATGAGAACATTACCCCCTCCATCCACTCACCATCCTGACTTGGAAACATATCACCGGTCCTTCACTGTCGCTGGGTTAAAATCCTGGAATTCCCTCCCCCAGGGCATTGTGGGTCAACCGATAACACATGGACTGCAGTGGTTCAAGAAGGCAGCTCACCCCCCACCTTCTCAAGGGGCAACTAGGGACGGGCAATAAATGCTGGGCCCAGCAGCGACACTCATAGCCCAGGAGTGAATAGAAGGCCTCTGATCATAGGACAGCGTGTCACCCTAGGCGCTAGTCTAATGAATATCGCTGCATTCCCAAGTTCATAAAATGAATGAGCAGAATTAGGCCATTCAGCCCATCAAGGCTGCTGTGCCATTCGACCATGGCGGATTTGCTCCTCACCTCCATTTTCCTGCCTTCGCTCCATACCCCTGCAACGCATTAAAAATCCTTAAATTAACTCACTGTCCCAGCATCCATCGCATTCTGGGGGAGCTTAGCTAAGATTAAGTATAACATTCTAAGGGACAGAAACCATAACAATACACAGTACTCCAGGTGACATCAGTGCTCACAAAGAATTACAGGATCTCCATTCCAATTCCTTTGTAATAAAAAGTCAAGTGAAATCAGAAAACTCACCCTCCCACTCTATGTGCACTTTCAAAATCAAAATCCTCAAGGACACCATACTCATCAGAACATTTCTCTTGCTCATGAATTTTTTTTTTTTAATTTTCCTTTTCTATTTCTCCTTCCAAAGCAATAACTTTACTTGGCTCTCTCCCTCCCACTGCAACCCCCCACCCCACGCCCCAGGATTCCGCTGGGTTACCTGAACACCTCATCCCAGACCTCCAGCAGAAGGGTGAGCATTGGGTAGGTCAGCTCCTCATTGAAGTCGACAGGTCCGCAGGCGGGTGAAGTAAAGCTCCCGTTCCGCTCACAGGCCGCTCTGTAGGTAGGATACGGGTACCCATTGGGGGGCTACTCACCATACAGCAGAGATAGAGAAGAGAAAAAATCACTCCTGGGAAAGAAACAGGTCACTCATTGCACTGAGGGCCAGGGATACAGGGGAACACACCGCACGGGGGACCAGGGATACAGGGGAGAACACACCGCAAGGGGGACCAGGGCTACGGGGGAGAACACACCGCACGGGGGACCAGGGGAACACACTGCATGGGGGACCAGGGCTACAGGGGGGAACACACTGCATGGGGGACCAGGGCTACAGGGGGGAACACACTGCATGGGGGACCAGGGCTACAGGGGGGAACACACTGCATGGGGGACCAGGGCTACAGGGGGGAACACACTGCATGGGGGACCAGGGCTACAGGGGGGAACACACTGCATGGGGGACCAGGGCTACAGGGGGGAACACACTGCATGGGGGACCAGGGCTACAGGGGGGAACACACTGCATGGGGGACCAGGGCTACAGGGGGGAACACACTGCATGGGGGACCAGGGCTACAGGGGGGAACACACTGCATGGGGGACCAGGGCTACAGGGGGGAACACACTGCATGGGGGACCAGGGCTACAGGGGGGAACACACTGCATGGGGGACCAGGGCTACAGGGGGGAACACACTGCATGGGGGACCAGGGCTACAGGGGGGAACACACTGCATGGGGGACCAGGGCTACAGGGGGGAACACACTGCATGGGGGACCAGGGCTACAGGGGGGAACACACTGCATGGGGGACCAGGGCTACAGGGGGGAACACACTGCATGGGGGACCAGGGCTACAGGGGGGAACACACTGCATGGGGGACCAGGGCTACAGGGGGGAACACACTGCATGGGGGACCAGGGCTACAGGGGGGAACACACTGCATGGGGGACCAGGGCTACAGGGGGGAACACACTGCATGGGGGACCAGGGCTACAGGGGGGAACACACTGCATGGGGGACCAGGGCTACAGGGGGGAACACACTGCATGGGGGACCAGGGCTACAGGGGGGAACACACTGCATGGGGGACCAGGGCTACAGGGGGGAACACACTGCATGGGGGACCAGGGCTACAGGGGGGAACACACTGCATGGGGGACCAGGGCTACAGGGGGGAACACACTGCATGGGGGACCAGGGCTACAGGGGGGAACACACTGCATGGGGGACCAGGGCTACAGGGGGGAACACACTGCATGGGGGACCAGGGCTACAGGGGGGAACACACTGCATGGGGGACCAGGGCTACAGGGGGGAACACACTGCATGGGGGACCAGGGCTACAGGGGGGAACACACTGCATGGGGGACCAGGGCTACAGGGGGGAACACACTGCATGGGGGACCAGGGCTACAGGGGGGAACACACTGCATGGGGGACCAGGGCTACAGGGGGGAACACACTGCATGGGGGACCAGGGCTACAGGGGGGAACACACTGCATGGGGGACCAGGGCTACAGGGGGGAACACACTGCATGGGGGACCAGGGCTACAGGGGGGAACACACTGCATGGGGGACCAGGGCTACAGGGGGGAACACACTGCATGGGGGACCAGGGCTACAGGGGGGAACACACTGCATGGGGGACCAGGGCTACAGGGGGGAACACACTGCATGGGGGACCAGGGCTACAGGGGGGAACACACTGCATGGGGGACCAGGGCTACAGGGGGGAACACACTGCATGGGGGACCAGGGCTACAGGGGGGAACACACTGCATGGGGGACCAGGGCTACAGGGGGGAACACACTGCATGGGGGACCAGGGCTACAGGGGGGAACACACTGCATGGGGGACCAGGGCTACAGGGGGGAACACACTGCATGGGGGACCAGGGCTACAGGGGGGAACACACTGCATGGGGGACCAGGGCTACAGGGGGGAACACACTGCATGGGGGACCAGGGCTACAGGGGGGAACACACTGCATGGGGGACCAGGGCTACAGGGGGGAACACACTGCATGGGGGACCAGGGCTACAGGGGGGAACACACTGCATGGGGGACCAGGGCTACAGGGGGGAACACACTGCATGGGGGACCAGGGCTACAGGGGGGAACACACTGCATGGGGGACCAGGGCTACAGGGGGGAACACACTGCATGGGGGACCAGGGCTACAGGGGGGAACACACTGCATGGGGGACCAGGGCTACAGGGGGGAACACACTGCATGGGGGACCAGGGCTACAGGGGGGAACACACTGCATGGGGGACCAGGGCTACAGGGGGGAACACACTGCATGGGGGACCAGGGCTACAGGGGGGAACACACTGCATGGGGGACCAGGGCTACAGGGGGGAACACACTGCATGGGGGACCAGGGCTACAGGGGGGAACACACTGCATGGGGGACCAGGGCTACAGGGGGGAACACACTGCATGGGGGACCAGGGCTACAGGGGGGAACACACTGCATGGGGGACCAGGGCTACAGGGGGGAACACACTGCATGGGGGACCAGGGCTACAGGGGGGAACACACTGCATGGGGGACCAGGGCTACAGGGGGGAACACACTGCATGGGGGACCAGGGCTACAGGGGGGAACACACTGCATGGGGGACCAGGGCTACAGGGGGGAACACACTGCATGGGGGACCAGGGCTACAGGGGGGAACACACTGCATGGGGGACCAGGGCTACAGGGGGGAACACACTGCATGGGGGACCAGGGCTACAGGGGGGAACACACTGCATGGGGGACCAGGGCTACAGGGGGGAACACACTGCATGGGGGACCAGGGCTACAGGGGGGAACACACTGCATGGGGGACCAGGGCTACAGGGGGGAACACACTGCATGGGGGACCAGGGCTACAGGGGGGAACACACTGCATGGGGGACCAGGGCTACAGGGGGGAACACACTGCATGGGGGACCAGGGCTACAGGGGGGAACACACTGCATGGGGGACCAGGGCTACAGGGGGGAACACACTGCATGGGGGACCAGGGCTACAGGGGGGAACACACTGCATGGGGGACCAGGGCTACAGGGGGGAACACACTGCATGGGGGACCAGGGCTACAGGGGGGAACACACTGCATGGGGGACCAGGGCTACAGGGGGGAACACACTGCATGGGGGACCAGGGCTACAGGGGGGAACACACTGCATGGGGGACCAGGGCTACAGGGGGGAACACACTGCATGGGGGACCAGGGCTACAGGGGGGAACACACTGCATGGGGGACCAGGGCTACAGGGGGGAACACACTGCATGGGGGACCAGGGCTACAGGGGGGAACACACTGCATGGGGGACCAGGGCTACAGGGGGGAACACACTGCATGGGGGACCAGGGCTACAGGGGGGAACACACTGCATGGGGGACCAGGGCTACAGGGGGGAACACACTGCATGGGGGACCAGGGCTACAGGGGGGAACACACTGCATGGGGGACCAGGGCTACAGGGGGGAACACACTGCATGGGGGACCAGGGCTACAGGGGGGAACACACTGCATGGGGGACCAGGGCTACAGGGGGGAACACACTGCATGGGGGACCAGGGCTACAGGGGGGAACACACTGCATGGGGGACCAGGGCTACAGGGGGGAACACACTGCATGGGGGACCAGGGCTACAGGGGGGAACACACTGCATGGGGGACCAGGGCTACAGGGGGGAACACACTGCATGGGGGACCAGGGCTACAGGGGGGAACACACTGCATGGGGGACCAGGGCTACAGGGGGGAACACACTGCATGGGGGACCAGGGCTACAGGGGGGAACACACTGCATGGGGGACCAGGGCTACAGGGGGGAACACACTGCATGGGGGACCAGGGCTACAGGGGGGAACACACTGCATGGGGGACCAGGGCTACAGGGGGGAACACACTGCATGGGGGACCAGGGCTACAGGGGGGAACACACTGCATGGGGGACCAGGGCTACAGGGGGGAACACACTGCATGGGGGACCAGGGCTACAGGGGGGAACACACTGCATGGGGGACCAGGGCTACAGGGGGGAACACACTGCATGGGGGACCAGGGCTACAGGGGGGAACACACTGCATGGGGGACCAGGGCTACAGGGGGGAACACACTGCATGGGGGACCAGGGCTACAGGGGGGAACACACTGCATGGGGGACCAGGGCTACAGGGGGGAACACACTGCATGGGGGACCAGGGCTACAGGGGGGAACACACTGCATGGGGGACCAGGGCTACAGGGGGGAACACACTGCATGGGGGACCAGGGCTACAGGGGGGAACACACTGCATGGGGGACCAGGGCTACAGGGGGGAACACACTGCATGGGGGACCAGGGCTACAGGGGGGAACACACTGCATGGGGGACCAGGGCTACAGGGGGGAACACACTGCATGGGGGACCAGGGCTACAGGGGGGAACACACTGCATGGGGGACCAGGGCTACAGGGGGGAACACACTGCATGGGGGACCAGGGCTACAGGGGGGAACACACTGCATGGGGGACCAGGGCTACAGGGGGGAACACACTGCATGGGGGACCAGGGCTACAGGGGGGAACACACTGCATGGGGGACCAGGGCTACAGGGGGGAACACACTGCATGGGGGACCAGGGCTACAGGGGGGAACACACTGCATGGGGGACCAGGGCTACAGGGGGGAACACACTGCATGGGGGACCAGGGCTACAGGGGGGAACACACTGCATGGGGGACCAGGGCTACAGGGGGGAACACACTGCATGGGGGACCAGGGCTACAGGGGGGAACACACTGCATGGGGGACCAGGGCTACAGGGGGGAACACACTGCATGGGGGACCAGGGCTACAGGGGGGAACACACTGCATGGGGGACCAGGGCTACAGGGGGGAACACACTGCATGGGGGACCAGGGCTACAGGGGGGAACACACTGCATGGGGGACCAGGGCTACAGGGGGGAACACACTGCATGGGGGACCAGGGCTACAGGGGGGAACACACTGCATGGGGGACCAGGGCTACAGGGGGGAACACACTGCATGGGGGACCAGGGCTACAGGGGGGAACACACTGCATGGGGGACCAGGGCTACAGGGGGGAACACACTGCATGGGGGACCAGGGCTACAGGGGGGAACACACTGCATGGGGGACCAGGGCTACAGGGGGGAACACACTGCATGGGGGACCAGGGCTACAGGGGGGAACACACTGCATGGGGGACCAGGGCTACAGGGGGGAACACACTGCATGGGGGACCAGGGCTACAGGGGGGAACACACTGCATGGGGGACCAGGGCTACAGGGGGGAACACACTGCATGGGGGACCAGGGCTACAGGGGGGAACACACTGCATGGGGGACCAGGGCTACAGGGGGGAACACACTGCATGGGGGACCAGGGCTACAGGGGGGAACACACTGCATGGGGGACCAGGGCTACAGGGGGGAACACACTGCATGGGGGACCAGGGCTACAGGGGGGAACACACTGCATGGGGGACCAGGGCTACAGGGGGGAACACACTGCATGGGGGACCAGGGCTACAGGGGGGAACACACTGCATGGGGGACCAGGGCTACAGGGGGGAACACACTGCATGGGGGACCAGGGCTACAGGGGGGAACACACTGCATGGGGGACCAGGGCTACAGGGGGGAACACACTGCATGGGGGACCAGGGCTACAGGGGGGAACACACTGCATGGGGGACCAGGGCTACAGGGGGGAACACACTGCATGGGGGACCAGGGCTACAGGGGGGAACACACTGCATGGGGGACCAGGGCTACAGGGGGGAACACACTGCATGGGGGACCAGGGCTACAGGGGGGAACACACTGCATGGGGGACCAGGGCTACAGGGGGGAACACACTGCATGGGGGACCAGGGCTACAGGGGGGAACACACTGCATGGGGGACCAGGGCTACAGGGGGGAACACACTGCATGGGGGACCAGGGCTACAGGGGGGAACACACTGCATGGGGGACCAGGGCTACAGGGGGGAACACACTGCATGGGGGACCAGGGCTACAGGGGGGAACACACTGCATGGGGGACCAGGGCTACAGGGGGGAACACACTGCATGGGGGACCAGGGCTACAGGGGGGAACACACTGCATGGGGGACCAGGGCTACAGGGGGGAACACACTGCATGGGGGACCAGGGCTACAGGGGGGAACACACTGCATGGGGGACCAGGGCTACAGGGGGGAACACACTGCATGGGGGACCAGGGCTACAGGGGGGAACACACTGCATGGGGGACCAGGGCTACAGGGGGGAACACACTGCATGGGGGACCAGGGCTACAGGGGGGAACACACTGCATGGGGGACCAGGGCTACAGGGGGGAACACACTGCATGGGGGACCAGGGCTACAGGGGGGAACACACTGCATGGGGGACCAGGGCTACAGGGGGGAACACACTGCATGGGGGACCAGGGCTACAGGGGGGAACACACTGCATGGGGGACCAGGGCTACAGGGGGGAACACACTGCATGGGGGACCAGGGCTACAGGGGGGAACACACTGCATGGGGGACCAGGGCTACAGGGGGGAACACACTGCATGGGGGACCAGGGCTACAGGGGGGAACACACTGCATGGGGGACCAGGGCTACAGGGGGGAACACACTGCATGGGGGACCAGGGCTACAGGGGGGAACACACTGCATGGGGGACCAGGGCTACAGGGGGGAACACACTGCATGGGGGACCAGGGCTACAGGGGGGAACACACTGCATGGGGGACCAGGGCTACAGGGGGGAACACACTGCATGGGGGACCAGGGCTACAGGGGGGAACACACTGCATGGGGGACCAGGGCTACAGGGGGGAACACACTGCATGGGGGACCAGGGCTACAGGGGGGAACACACTGCATGGGGGACCAGGGCTACAGGGGGGAACACACTGCATGGGGGACCAGGGCTACAGGGGGGAACACACTGCATGGGGGACCAGGGCTACAGGGGGGAACACACTGCATGGGGGACCAGGGCTACAGGCAAACACTGGGCCAGAGGCGACTGTACTGCCAGCTCTCAGTTCTACTGGAGGCCACTTGTCCATCATGCCTGTGCTAGCTTTTGAAAGAGATACCCAATGGGGGGAACACACTGCATGGGGGACCAGGGCTACAGGCAAACACTGGGCCAGAGGCGACTGTACTGCCAGCTCTCAGTTCTACTGGAGGCCACTTGTCCATCATGCCTGTGCTAGCTTTTGAAAGAGATACCCAATTTGTTACAGCACCTCTCCCGCTCCATTGTCACATGACACTGACAACCTTTTCTTTCAAGTACTTAACCAATCTCCTTTTGATAAAGAGCTCTGGAGAGACAGCAGGGCAGTGAGATGAATTTGAGTTTAATACAGGGCTATAGAGAGAGAGCAGGGAAGTAGGATGAATTAGAACATACAACAGTACAGCACAGTACAGGCTGTTAGGCCCATGATGTTGTGCCGAGCATTTATCTTAATCTAAGATCAACCTAACCTAATTCAGGAATTGATTTAAACAGGGCTGTGGGACCAGGTTGGGATACACACCCAAAGACACAATGACCTGTTGTGGGAAAGATGACGTTAGCAGTGATCACCAGCAGTTAACAGATTCTGACAAATGACTCAATAAAAACGCCCAAAACTTACCCGCAATCCCCATTTGTGCACACTATGCTCACAATGCGTCACAGCCAAACTCTTCCCCAGCTTCAGTTGTGTTGTGATCAGGGAGAATGAAATTCCCACTTCCCGGTTACAGTCCTCGGCAGTATTCTGGAACAATTCTTTCACTTGGAACAGACATTCCCTCACTGTCCCTCGCACCTGAGCCTGATAAGAGGCATCCTGAGGAGAGACACTACAGATTGTACATCACTGTGCAACACAGAATGGAGATAGCCCCGGAGGGAGGTTGAATCCAAATACTGGTTACTTCAGGTCAGGAGGATGAGAAATGGAAATATGGACACAGGAACCATTGCCCTTTGGGGAGTTGCTGATCGTGATACACCAGGGAAAAAGGCGGACACCAGCAATGAGAGACCACACTGGTGTCAGACAGATCTAAAAAACTTCAACATGACTTACCAGTTATCTTTGTACAAGAACTAATGCAAAATGAAGAATCCTTTCATATGCTACACCCTACAACAGGTCAGTGATTATCTTTTCATATCCCACGTAATACCGTCAACCTCCCATTTTGCCCTGCGTTTCTTTGAGAAAATTAATTTTGACATGTTTAATAATAATAGTAACAAAAAACATGGGGTGACTTGTCTGAAACATGTCAGCTCCTGAGAGATTTAATAGGATGGTCGTGGACAGAAACATGTCCAATTGTTTTAAAAAAAAGAGATACCATTTATAAATAAAGGGCTCACTCACTTAAGACAGCACCGAGGGATTTCTTTATCCCTCCCAGAACTTTCCCTCTTTGAAACTCTTCCTCAAAAGGCGGTGGAAGTAGATTCTGAATATTTTTAAGACAGAGGTGGATAGATTCTTGATGAGCAAGGGGGTGAAAGGTTATTGGTGGCAGGCAGGAATCAGTTCCGATATGACATTATTAAAAGAGAAGATAAATCTTCAGCCAGAAGTGCCAAGTGGATGATCAATCTCCGCATCCTCCAGTGGTCCCTAGCTTCACTCCACATGATATCAAGAAATGGGTGAAGGCCCTGGATACTACAAAGGCAATGGGCCCTGACAACATTCCGGCAACAGTAATGAAGACGTGTGCTCCATAACTTACCGCTCCCCTAGCCAAGCAGTTCCAGTACAGTTACTACACTGGCATCCACCCGACAATAGGTAAAATTGCCCAGGTATTCCTGGACATAAAAAGCAAAACAAATCCAACTCGGCCAATTCCTGCCCCATCAGTCTCCTCTCGATCCGCAGTAAAGTGATAGACGATGTCAGTAACAGAGCTATCAAGCTGCACCTGCTCAGTGACGCCCAGTTTGGGTTCCTCCAGGGCCACTCAGCTCCTGACCTCATTATAGCCTTGGCTCAAACATGGACAAAAGAGCTGGATTCCAGAGGGGAGGGGAGAGGGACAGACCCTGACATCAAGGCTACATTCAACCGAGTGTGGCATCAAGGAGCTGTAGGAAAACGGGAATCCAGAGGCAAACTCTGTTTAGTCATTTCTCGCACAAAGGGACATGGCTGTTATTGCTGTAGTTCTGTCATCTCAGTCTCACCAACACTCAGCATCACCTCCCTATTTTTATAATCAATTATAATCAATAAAATGTAACATCCCATGAGTTTCCTGATTACTTGCTACACCTGCAGACTAACCGGTGATTTATGCTTTTGGACATCCTCTCACCGCTTAGATAATACGCTTTTTAAAATATTCTTTCTGCTAACATAAGCAACTTCACACTTTCACACAACGTTTGCCAGATCTTCACCCACTCACTTAACCTATTTGTATCCCTTTGCGATCTCCTAATTTCCTTTTTACAACTCATTTTCTGACATAGCTTTGCGTCATCAGCAAGTTTAGCTCCCAAACTTTAACCTCTTCACCCAAACCAGGTCTGTAAATTGAAAAGAGATGAGGTCTCTTTTTTTTTTAAATTTCTATTCAACCTGTTCAGAGGTAGGAACAGCTGGGACTTGAACCAAGGCCTCCTGTCTCAGACACTGCCACTGCACCACAAAAATCCCCTTGACCAATCCCTGAAGCGCCAGCTGAATATTTTCCGTCTGATCTTGTTTCGAGTAGGAAGCAGTAGTGCCAAGGACAAGCCTTGGTCTTTCTTGGGTAAAACTGTTACCGGTGTCCATACCTTCACCTCACTTTTCCATTGTTCATTAGATTCAACTTCATAGATAATCAGGGGGAAACCATTTCCTGACTCTTTACGCCCATTCTTCTCAAAAACAACTCAAATCTTCTGCCCGAAAGGAAATCAGAATGTCCAATCTTCATTTTCAATCAGCTGCTGCCAATGTCTGATCAGATTGAAGCCAGTCAATGGAATGGAAACTGAGACACCATTTTTCTTAAGAATGACTTGTATTAGATATTCAGTTTTAGGCATTTTTCAACCTCTTCAGAGATGTTATGACATACCTCTGGGGTGGGTGGTCCAGAGTTAGGGACATCACAATAGCCCTAATTCCCGTAATATCTACTCAGTTAATTGACCAGTTAACCAGAACCACTTGCTCAACTACTTTTAACAAGCAGTGGGGAGACAGGATTCACATCCACAAACAGGCTACACCTCTGACCCCCTCCCAACCCTGCTGCCAGGGTGGGAGAGATGGCACAGGCGCACAGTATATGATAAATGGTTGACCATAGCAGTTCAGTGGGTGGGGAGGGGGGGGGGCGTGTTCACATTGCCCCAGCTGCGATTCCACCACCCCCCAACCCCAGCTGATGGACAATGCTGACACCACACATAGGTTTCCAAAGTTTACCTGGGCTCTGCGATTAGTCAGGTACGTGACCACTTGACTGACAAAGGTAGCAACTCTGCGGATGACCATCTCAGTGGCTACAACCCTCCTCGACAGGGTGATCTGATGAACAAAACGTTGTACTGCGGGGATTTCTGCAGAAAATCAAAACAGGCATCTCCGACTTAATGTCCATGTGACTGAACTTCAGAATTCCCTCCCCACACACATACAATTTCACTAACAGAAGCCTGAACAGGGTCTTCCAAACAGACCCAAAGACCAAATGATACGGGTGCAGAATTAAGCCATTCAGACCATTTAATCATCTCCACCATTCAATCATGGCTGATATGTTTCTCAACCCCATTCTCCTGCCTTCTCCCCATAACCCTTCTGCAGCCTCCATAGAACAATACAGCGCAGAGCAGGCCCTCGGTGTTGCACTGACTTGTGAACTATTCTCAGCTCATCCCCCTATACTATCCCATCATCATCCACGTGCTTATCCAAGGATTGTTTAAATCTCCCTAATGTGGCTGAATTAACTACATTGGCAGGCAAGGCATTCCACACCCTTACCACACTCTGAATAAAGAACCTGCCTCTGACATCTGTCTTAAATCTATCACCCCTCAATTTGTAGTCATGTCCCCTCGTACAAGCTGACGCCATCATCCTAGGAAAAAGACTCTCACTGTCTATCCTATCTAAGCCTCTGATCATCTTGTATGTCTCTATCAAATCCCCTCTTAGCCTTCTTCTTTCCAATGAGAACAGGTTCAAGTCTCTCAGCCTTTCCTCATAAGACCTTCCCTCTGGACCAGGCAACATCCTGGTAAATCTCCTCTGCACCTTTTCCAATGCTTCCACATTTTTCCTAGACACAGCCTGCCCCTTCACCTATCTTTGGGTCAACTGCAAACTTGGCAACAATGCCCTCAGTTCCTTCATCCAGATCATTAGTACGTAACGTGAATAGTTGTGGTCCCAATACTGACCCACTGATCCAGAATCTGGTTTCCAGCATCTGCAGTCATTGTTTTTACCCTGTGGAACTCCACTAGTCACCAGCTGCCATCCTGAAAAAGACCCTTCACCCCCTAGTCTCTGCCTTCTGCCAGTCAGCCAATTCTTTATCCATGCCAGTACCTTGTTCCTAGCATCATGGACTCTTATCTTCTTTAGCAGCTTCCTGTGGGGTACCTTGTCAAAGTCCTTCTGGAAATCTAAATAGATAACAACCACTTGCTCTCCTTTGAGGACGTAGCAAGCAAGTTCAACAAAGAATCCTAAAAGGCATGACCACCCTTTAACAAAACCGTGCTGACTCAGCTCTATTTTACAGTTCACTTCCAAGTACTCCACAATCTCATCCTTAATAATGGACTCTTATCAATGACCCATGTCAGACTACAGTTTCCTGCCTTCTGCCTCCCTCCCTCCCTTAAACAGGGGTGTTGCATTAGCTGTTTTCCAGTCCCCTGGCATCCTTCCTGACCCCAGTGATTCCTGAAAGATCACCAACAATGCCTCGACAAAGTCCTCAGCTGGCTCATTCAGAACTCTGTGGTGTAATTCATCCAGTATGGGTACACATGACCTTCAGACCTTTCTCAATGCCTTCTATGCTCGCTTTGAGCAGAATTTCGGCGGAGAGGTAACACCTATTCCGACAAGTCCTGACGAACCTATCCCAACAGTCACTGCATCAGAGGTCAGATCAGTTTTCCTTCCTGTGAATCCAAGGAAAGTGATGGGACCAGACGGAGTACCAGGCCGTGCACTCAGAGCAAGCGCAGATCAACTGGCAGAGATCTTCTCAGACATCTTCAACCTCTCCCTGCAATAGGCCACTGTCCCTGCCTGTTTCAAGAGGCCAACGTCATCCCTGTGCCTAAGAAGGCTCATGCAGCAAGTCTCAATGATTACCACCCAGTGGCCCTAACCTCGGTGGGCATGAAGTGCTTTGAAAGACTGGTCATGGCATTAATCTACTCCAGCCTCCCCACTACTCTTGACCCACTCCAATTTGACTATCGGACCAACAGATCCATGTCAGATGCCATATCACTTGCCCTTCACTCCTCCCTAGAACATACTGACACCAAGAACAGCTACGTAAGAATCCTACTCATTGACTACAGTTCAGCCTTCAACACTATTATCCCCTCGAGACTGATTACCAAACTTAGTGATCTCAGACGAAGCCCCACTCTCTGCAACTGGATCCTCAGTTTCCTGACCCACAGGCCACAATCAGTGAAGACTGGGGACAATATTTCATCCTCACTAACACTCAACACTGGAGGCCCCCAGGGGTGCGTGCTCAGCCCCCCCTACTGTACTCACTGTATACCCACGACTGCATCACCAATTACCAGACTAATGCCACTTACAAGTTCACTAATGACACCACCATGATCAGTCGAATCTCAGATGGAGACGAAACAGACAACAGACGGGAGGTGGAAAACCCGGAAAAATGGTGCACTGAGAACAACCTAACTCACAATGCCGGCAAAACCAAGGAACTCATTATTGACTTTCAGCGGGATGTTATTCATGCCCCCTCTACACATTAACAGCACAGAAGTGGAACAAGTGGAGAGTGTCAAGGTCCTGGGAGTGGTCATCCACAACAAACTTTCTTGGACTCTTCATGTGGATGCACTGGTTACAAAGGCCCAACAACGTCTCTTCTTCCTCAGGCAGCTCAGGAAATTTGGCATGACGGCAAATGTGCCATCGAGAGCATTCTGTCTGGATGTATCACTACCTGGTATGGCAACTGTACCATTCAAGATCAGAGATGGTTACAGAGAGTGGTGAACTCAGCCCGGACAATCACAAAGGCCAACCTCCCATCTATAGAATCCATCTACCAGGCCCGCTGTCAAGGGAAGGCTGCTAACATTCTCAAAGATCCACCGCACCATGGCAATGTTTTTCTATAACCTCTATTATCGGGGAGAAGGTACAGAAACCTGAACACACGCACCAGCCGGTTTCGGAACAGCTTCTACCCTACTGTTGTTAAAATACTGAATGGACTCTCAAACTCTTAACATTCTCCTATACCTGTGTTTTTGTTTTTGCCGCCGTTTACCTATTATTTACTATCTATGCTACTTAATTCTGTGATCTGCCTGTATTGCTTGCAGGACAAAGCTTTTCATTGTGCCTCGGTACACGTGACAATAAATTCAATTCCAGCTTTCTCAGCAACTTCTCCTTCGTGATGGCCACCACAGTCACCACTGCCCCCAACTCCCTCAATGTTCTGGTGTGTTGCTGGTGTCTTCCATTATGAAGACTGATGCAAAGTACCCATTTTGTTCTTCCGCCATTTCTCTGCTCCCCAGGACTACTTCTCCAGCCTCATTTTCCAGCAGTTCAACGCCCACTCTTGCCACTCTCTTACCTTATAGATATCTAAAAAACTTCCATAATCATCTTTGATATTACAAGCTAGCTTACTCTCATATTTCATTCTTAGTTATCCACTGCTGGCTTTTAAAGGCTTGCCAATTCTTGGGGTAACTTTTCCACACAGAGGGTGGTGCATTTATGGAATGAGCTACCAGAGGAAGTGGTAGCAGCTGGTACACTTACAACATTTCAAAGAAATTGGACAGTATATGAACATGAGAGATTTAAAGGGTTAATGGCCAAGAGGTGGTGGCTGGGACTAGTTTAGGAAACTTGGTTGGCATGGACAAGTTCGACAGAGATTCTTTTACCGTGCTCTATGAATCTGGCTTCCCAATTCCCAAATACTATTCAACTGTAGATAGCATCACACTCAAACCCTCTTTCTGGAACTGCCAGCCCACATGATCCTGGCTGTCATTCTCCTTCTGAAGCTGCTCTGTTAATCTTTGCAAAGACAGCGAATGTTAATCCTCTCAGTATCACAATAAGCAGAAACCATAAGCCAACGGTATGAACGAACAAGAGGAGAAAGCATGTGGAGAAATGAGCCTGAGGGGCGGAATGGGTATACAGAATCATAGAATCCCTACAGTCCAGTTAGAGGCCATTCAGCCCATCGAGTCTATGGCAACTCTCTCAAGAGCATCCCACCCAGACCCACTCCGTCAACTCCACATTTCCCATGGTTACCCACCCAGCCTGCACATCTCTGAAGTCTACATAAAAATTTAGCACGGCCAATCTACCTAACGCCCACATCTTTGGACTATGGGAGGAAACCCATGCTGACACAGGGAGAAAGTGCAAACTCCACACATACAAACAATCACCTAACGACTGAACCCAATTCTCTGGCAATGTGAGGCAGCAGTTCTAACCACTAAGCCACTGTGTCACCCGAGAGTAGAGAGTGTTAGGTCACAGCTCAGTATGAAGAAAGCTGTGAGATTTATATTTATCATTGTAAAGTTTAGATTTTAAGTTTGTGTCATATTGGAATTTTACTTATGTGCAAGATTTACAAGAACTAAGACATACGATCCTTCTAGAACAGTGACTTAATACTGTATATTTCAGGGAGCATGGAACACCTGGAGTATTAGCTGAAGATTGTTCGCATTGTGCTAGTTTACAATAGGGAGTATAAATATTGAGGGCCATGACCTTGTTTTTTTTGGTTCTCGATAACCAAAGATTATCTTAGGTTAGAAAATCCAGAGTTCGAAAGCTTTTGAGCAGTTTGGGGGAGACCTAGCTATGGTCAGAAGCAAATATAGTCTCTACAGAAAGGAATATAGAGTCATCTTGGAAAAACACAGTTACATCAGTGTAAACATTTGTGAAATTTCCAGAGCAGAACTGTTTGGATAGAAACTAGCAAGGTTCTTTGAAGCTGAGCATATCTAAGCTCTTTATTTTGGGAATATTCGCTTACAAAGGCTCTACTGTTCACAGCAAACAACTGAGAAGAATTAGGTCCATTGAACTTAAAGTCTTAATACAGAGGGGAATTTTTCTGGATTCAGTGGCACATTTCAAGAATTAATTAGATATGTAAAATTTTGTAGAGCTATGGGAATAAACCACAGGAAACATGGAACTCTGTTTCAAAGAACCTGGAGGGTGATGATGGACCAAATGGCCTCTTCCTGAGATTGGAAAAAAGAGTTTAAGTTTGCAGGAAGTGACAGAGTTGCCAACTGAACCAAGGCTGTCAAGGGTTAGACATGTAACAGGGCAGCTTGCAGATGACCTAGATACTTAACTTCTGACCTACCAACACTAGCCCTACAGGAGGTTCATGGTACAGGTGAAGGAGAAGGATGAAGCAAAGATATAGACCTGTGTCCTCGATGTTGTTGAACACCTGAGCGGGTCCATCCCGTAGAAGTTTGTCTTGGAGTTTCAGGTACTCGGTGGAGCTGACAGTGAATACAGGAAGGTTCCCATTTCTGTCTGAGACAGGCTCAATCTCCCCAGTTAACACAGGCTGAATGTCATCATCACAATCATCCTCTTCATCATCATCAGCATCACTGCCCTCCTCGCTCTCCTCCTCAGATTCCAGCCGTTTCTTTCGGGCTTGACGCTTCATCTCCTGAACACGAATCAAAATGAGAGGAAAATCAATCGGAGAGCTTCAGAGATAAAGTACCATTCCAGAAGGGGTGCTGGAAGGAAGAAAGTCAGTAAAGGTTTGGTGTTGACTGTGACTTGAACAACTAATATTTCTTGCACAACCTCATCAAGTCCGAAATAGTGTAGGCAGGTTTCTAATATTACCATATTGCTGTTTGTAGGTTAACAGTGAAAAGTCTAATTTAAGGAGTTTCTTTCATAACTAGCCAGGACACCAATTTAATTAGAAATCATGTGTGTGAAGCGTTATGAAAGAAAGACAAGAGTTTGGCAATCTTCAGAAACCAAAGCAAATGTGGTCAAATAACCTCCACCGGCACAGTCACAATTCTGGGATTCAAAAGATGAACTCCCTTACTCTTCAACGGGCAGGGGATCTTTAACATCCACCTGAGAAAACGTACCAATAACGTGCTATGCTCCCTCGGCGCTGACCCTCCCACGGTGCGGGGCTCCCTCGGCGCTGACCCTCCCACGGGGCGGGGATCCCTCGGCACTGACCCTCCCACGGTGCGGGGCTCCCTCGGCACTGACCCTCCCACGGTGCGGGGCTCCCTCGGCACTGACCCTCCCACGGTGCGGGGCTCCCTCGGCACTGACCCTCCCACGGTGCGGGGCTCCCTCGGCACTGACCCTCCCACGGTGCGGGGCTCCCTCGGCACTGACCCTCCCACGGTGCAGGGCTCCCTCGGCACTGACCCTCCCACGGGGCGGGGCTCCCTCGGCGCTGACCCTCCCACGGTGCGGGGCTCCCTCGGCGCTGACCCTCCCACGGGGCGGGGATCCCTCGGCACTGACCCTCCCACGGGGCGGGGCTCCCTCGACACTGACCCTCCAAAACGAGCCTTAAATTTTGGTGTTTAAGTCTCTAAATTCTGTTACTAATCATCTCCTCTTAAAGCTGAGCATTTAGTTCTCAGTTCCAAGACTTGAACACATAACAGGCTGCATTTGCACCCTCAGTGTCTACAGTGGGACCTGAACAGTTCCCTCAGCCTACAAATAGAAACAACTCTCCCGAATTCATCTTACCCTCTACCCGTGCACCTACCTGCAGTCTACATTTGATGTTGAGACGAATATTTTTCCTACAGAAGATGTTGCGAGCTTTAATGGAGTTTAGGGAGAGTTCACGTCTCTTTATGCTCATCTTGTATTGGAGATCATTCAACTGTGTGCAAGGGAGAGGGAGGGAGAAGAGAAAAATAAATCCATAGAATAATATCTCCACAGCTGTGGAGTAAGTCACCATGGATCTCAGCAACTCAAGGAAAGATACCTGTCAAAGTACACACAGCAGGGGGAGAGCAGAGAGGATGGGGATCAGAGAAAAGAGGTGAGGTTTGGCAAGTGTTCAAATTATCAGGGAAAACAAACAAACCAGAAAAAGGTGCTCAGAACTAAAAACTGACAGAACTGCAGGCGCTGTAAATCAGAAACAAAAATAGAAGTTGCTGGAAAAAAACTCAGCAGGTCTGGCAGCATCTGGGGAGTGAAATCAGAGTTAACGTTTCGGGTCGAGTGACCCAAGGGTCCCCTAAGCTTTTCCCGAAATTTCCATTTTTGTTGCTTATGACTAACGTAAGGCTGAGGATCAGCACAGGCAAATAGCCTCCTCAGTGTTTTAACTATGATAACACAAGCTAAACTTCAGAGACAAAAAGAGGATTAGGAATAGAAGCAAAAGGATCAGGAGGAGAGCACTAAGACTAGTTCAGCAGCCCACTCTGGATAGAAACAAACGTCATTATGTGATGAAAGGGCCATGGAAAGGAAGGATAGGAGTGATTAGCTTCGAAAAGGTCAGAGGCCATGGCTGAGTCCTGACTTTGGATCTGTCATCACTAAAGAATTAGATGCTCCCAATGCTGTAGGACACAACTAGATACCGGAGAGGACAGAAACAAAGAGCTCATGCTTCAAAGATCAGCTAAACTCAAATTAATATGGTCACATGGACTGAATGGGATAAATATTAATGGAGGAAAGGTGCAAACCTGTGGTTTGTGGTCACCATCTTACAGAACCCCCCCCCCCCCGCCCCTTGCAGGGCTGGGGAGGGGTGCTCAGTCCCAGGCTGCAGTACTTTCTCTGCTGTAAGTCTGTTTTAAAGTAAAGAGGGCTGGTGGAAATAAAATCAGAAACTGCAGAGAAGTCTGCCTCAGGCTGGCATTCATGGAATCCATCTAGCGTGGAAGCAGGCCATTTGGCTCATCAAGTGCACACTAGCCCTCCAAAAAGCATCCCACACATCCCACCCTACCCAATTCCTGCATTTTCCATGGCTAATCCATCTAATCTGCACGCCCCTGGACACTATGGGAAATTTAGCTGAGCCATCTAACCTGCACATCTTTGGACTATGAGAGGAACCACAGCACGCAGGGAGAATGTGCAAACTCCACACAAGACGGTCGCCTGAGGTTGGAACTGAACCCAGGCCCTGCTGCAGGGGGGCAGCAGTGCTAACCACTGAGCCACCGTGCTGCTGTTGGTGGAGGGAGGGGAGACAAAACACATTTGGCTTTGGGAAAAGCAGAAATTATTACTGTGAGAGTTAGCACAAACTTGTCCAAGGCATACCACCTGATTAACTTGAGCAAGCTCTCTGAATGAAGTTTGATGAGGGTGGTGTGGTGGGTGCTACGTATTTGAGCTTTCATAAAGCCTTAGGCAAGTATGAAAAATGTTGACAAAATTGAAACTTCTGAGGATATAAGATTAAAGACCTAATGGCAACACAGGGTTAAAACTGGCTCAGGGCACAGAACAAACAGTGGTAGTGAACAATTATTTTTCTGACTGGACCAAAGTTGTGTTCCCCATGGGTTTGCAATAGAATCACAGATGGTTTCAGCATTGCTGGTGACCATTCAGCCCATCATGTCTGCACTAACTCTGCAAATGAACAACTTTCTCTTTATTGTACATGCATTACTTGAGCTTGGGTAGACACAGCACCATTGCAAAGTTTTTTTTAAAAAGATTAGATTAGATTAGAATCCCTACAGTATGGGAACGGGCTCTTCGGCCCAACAAGTCCATACTGACCCTCTGAAGAGGAACCCACCCAGACCTATTCCCCTACATTTACCCCTAATGTACCTAACATTATGGGCAATTTAGTATGGCCAATTCACCTAACCTGCACATCTTTGGACTATGGGAAGAAACCGGAACACCCAGAAGAAACCCACGCAGACACGGGGAGAATGTGCAAACTCCACACAGACAGTCGCCCGAGGTGGCAATTGAACCTGGGACCCTGGGAGACTGGAGAACGTTTGCAGGAATTTTTTTTAAGTGCAGCAAACATTCAGCAGAACAGCAACTAGCGGCGAAACAGCCTGACTCACAACAGCTCAACTTTGTTGCAGTTGGGAGCTCGGCACTTTAGGATATCAAGGGTGCAGGGTAGAGCGGCGAGAATGGTTTCAAGGATGAGGAAGTTCAAGTTAAGTGGAGAGACAGGAGCTCCTGAGAGCTCTGCTCCTTGCAGCAGAGTTCAGGGAGGTGAAGGACATTCATGCAGTCAATCAAGTGAAAACGCTTCCATTAGCAGAATGGTCAATAACCACAGGGTCAAGGATTTAAGGTGAGCTGCAAATAGAGAAGAGGGGAGATAAGGCATGGTCAATTCATTTAAGTTGCGTCTGAACCGATGCATTAATAGATAGGAAGCAAAGGGATACAGATGCTTAGGATTTGGGCGACAGGTTTAGACAGTGGATTTGGATCGGCTCAGGCTTGGAGGGCCTGTTCCTGGGCTGTAAACTTTCTTTGTTCTTTGAGGAAAGATTTGCTTGGACAGAGAGCTGTAAGCTAGAATGCAATGTCAGAAAGGATGGTGGAAGCAGATTTGAAGGGAAAGGAGGGAACAGAATCACAACTTGAAAAAGAGGAGACTGGAGAAAGAACAGGGGAGTGGGACTGACTGGTTGGGACCTGCGAAGCATTGATGCAACACACCAACCGATCACTGTCAATAACAATGAGACAAGAGGATAAGAAAAGGCCTCTGGCCCAGAGGTTTAAGATTATATCCACAAAGGGAGAGTCCGTGCTCACCTCGGATTCCTGCTGCTTGATGGCCAATCCCAGCAGCTTGGCTTTGGCATTTCTCTCTTTAACCTATTCGAGAGACATAAAAGCAAGCTGTGTTGGCAGTCTTTGCATACAAATTAACATCCAAGACAGACATCAAGGGTGGATGAGATAGTATCTGAACCAAAGCCAGTAGCACTTTCATTACAAAGGCCTCTCATTATAAAGTGCCACCTGCAGCACTTGGAGCTGCAGTTCCCATCGCTATGCCTCCCAGTGAAAGGCCTACCTGACTACACACTCGCACCCGCTCCAGGTCCAACCTCCAAGCCTGTAGCTCAGTTCGCTTCTGCTCAATGTGGCTCTTCAACTCCGCGATTTCATCTTCCAGAGAGGTGCAGTTATTAGTAAGACGCAGTGCACTGTAAAGGACATGGAACAATGGATCACCTAATACTGAGCTAATGACATCAAGTGTTCCTGCGTTGTGCCTCATGTCACAACCCCCAAAACATCTGACCACTAACTGCTCACTCTCTCCCAGCTGTTTGCCTGTCACCCTGTAACCACAGACCAACACGTGGGTCGTCTCTTGTTTTTGTCCCTTTTCACCCTGACAACACTCCCTCACCCACCCGACAACACACTGCCCTGACTCCAGTCTCGTGAAATTCCTCAAACTCTAATTGCCCAACCGTGTCAGTCACAGAAACACTGTATACTGTCCCAGTATCTCTCCACCTCTCTCTGCTTCTTTGATAATTTTTGGACACCCTGCCTGTATCTTCCCTCCACCTCCATGAGACTCCTCCAGCCCAAGAACACAGCTTCAGCCTCCTATCCCGGTACCAGCCTTGCATACCTGAGGATCTCAGTCACATTGTGAGAGTCTGTCTTGGTGCAGATGAAGGCGAGGCGCCCATACTGCCCATCCAGGAACAGCTGCCTGTGGAGATTCTTGTCCAGCATGTCCCTGGCTGTCTTGTCATCGACTGCTCGTGTAACATTGGCCACAATCCACACAGCGTGGCAGTTCTTCAGGTACTGAGAACAAAAGGGGAACAGCAGGGTTTCAGATGGACACTGCTTCCAGCCCAGAATCCTGCGCCCAGCTGCTGACCCTGAATCTCTGCAGACCCCTCCCTGACCCAAAAACTTAATCAAATCCAAGACCATGGCACCACACAACCCCTCAACCCAATAGCATCCCCCCCCAGCCCACCATGACCATTCCCCACAACCCCTCAACCCAAGCACATCCCCAACCCGCAATGACCATCCCCCAAAACCCCTCAACCTAACAGCATTCCCCCAGCCCGCCATGACCATCCCCTACAACCCCTCA
>NC_057714.1:121753198-121788292 GCF_004010195.1 Chiloscyllium plagiosum | reverse complement strand
TGACCATCCCCCACAGCCCCTCAACCAAGAGCATCCCCCCCAACCCCACCAAGACCATCTCCCCCATGCCCTCGACCCAAAGCTCTGACCCAAGACCATGCTCCCCGACCCAAAAGCGTATCCTAATGTCTGAGCCATCAATACAACAAAATTTGGGGTTCAGATCAACATTAAAAAAGGTCAGAGGACGTGTCTGTGTGTGTCTCTCTCTCTCGCTCCACACGGATGTGGTCTAACTCCCTGGTAATTTCTAATTTGGCAATGTGCTGGCGTAGTGGCAGTGTCACTGGACTAATAATGCAAAGTCTGGATCAGTGGTGCTGGAAGAGCACAGCAATTCAGGCAGCATCCGACGAGCAGCAAAATCGACGTTTCGGGCAAAAGCCCTTCATCAGGAAGCAAAGGGATACAGATGCTTAGGATTTGGGCGACAGGTTTAGACAGTGGATTTGGATCGGCTCAGGCTTGGAGGGCCTGTTCCTGGGCTGTAAACTTTCTGTAAACTGGGCTGTAATTATGCAAAGTCCCAATCTAAGGAAAAAGGGTTCAAATCCCACCAAGTGGCAGATGGTGAAACTCGGACCAGGATTGAAAGCTAGTCTATTGGTAGCCGTGTAATGTTTGTTTTAAAAAACCCATCTTGCTCACGAATGCCTTTTGGGGAATCTGTCATACTCTGACTGACCTACATGTGGTTGACCCTTTATTGCCCCCAGCAAGAGACTGAGCAAGCTGTCAGTTCAAGGCAAATTAGGGACAGATAATAGACATCAGCTCCGCCAGCAATGCCCACATTGTGTAAACAAATTTAAAAATACATAACACCATCATACCCACTTTGTTATAAGCACAGGTAAAGAGCAGGTAATGTAGGCTGGATTGCTAATCCAGAGGCTCATGACAAGTTCAAATCCCACCAGAGCTGCAGGGAATTTCAATTCAGTTAAGTGAATAAATCTGAAGGCTGGCCGTTTAGAGGTTCATAAAATCATGGGGGACAAGGCTAGGGTGAAATGCCAAGGTCTTTGTCCGAGGGTAGGGGAGTCCAAAACTAGAGGGGATAGGTTTAAGGTGAGAAGGGAAAGATTTAAAATGCACCCAAGGGGAAACCTTTTCACACAGAGGGTGGTGTGTGTATGGAGTGAGCTGCCAGAGGACGTGGTGGACAAGCACGAGGCTGGAAGAACACAACAAACCAGGCAGCAACAAGAGGTGGAGAAGTCAACCCTTCTTCAAGGCTGAGGGTGGGTGCAAGGGGAGCTGCAGATTGGTGGGGGTGGAGTGGGGATGGATTTGGGTGGGGAGAGGGACAGGGTGGTGATGTATGGATGGTGAACATTGACCTGGTTGGTCAATGGGAGGAATGAATCCGGTCGGTAGCTGGAAGGAAGGTGAGTCAGAGGAATGGAAGGGAGGGGGAGGGGCTGGGAAGGGAGTTGGGGGAGGGGAAGGAAGGTTATTTGAAATTGGAGAACTCAACGTCGAGTCTTCCGGGCTGTAGGCTGCCCTGGTGGAAGATGAGGTGTTTTTAAGATTAGATTCCCGACAGTACGGAAACAGGCCCTTCGGCCCAACAAGTCCACACCGACCCTCCGAAGAGTAACCCACTCAGACCCATTCCCCTACCCTATAGTTACCCCTGACTAATACACCTAACACTACGGGCAATTTAGCATGGCCAATTCACCTGACCTGCACATCTTCGGACTGTGGGAGGAAATCGGAGCACCTGGAGGAAACCCACGCAGACACGGGGAGAATGTACAAACTCCACACAGACAGTCACCCAAGGTAGGACTCGAACTCGTGCCCCTGGCGCTGTGAGGCAGCAGTGCTAACCACTGAGAACATTGTGCCGCCCTCCAACTGTCGTTCCTCCAATTTGTGGTTTGGTTTGTTGTGGCAATGGAGGAGGCCGAGGATGGTGATGTCGGAAAGGGGAAATAAAGTGGTCGGTGACTGGAAGGTCCAGTCGGCTCCTGTGGGCCCGGCTGAGATGCAGGGCGAACTGTTCCCTAAGTTTACGTTTGGTCTCCCCGATGGAGAGAAGACCACATCAGGAACACCTGATGCAGTAAACTAAGTTGGAACCTCCTGAAGAAGGGCTTATGCCCAAAATGTCGATTCTCCTGCTCCCTGGATGCTGCCTGACCTGCTGTGCTGTTCCAGCAACACATTTTCAGCTCTGATCTCCAGCATCTGCAGACCTCACTTTCTCCTCTAAGTTGGAACCTCTGTCAGGTGAACCTCTGTCTCACCTGGAAGGACTGTTTGGGGCCCTGGATGGATGTGAGGGGGGTGGTTGGGGGGGGTGGAGTGCCAGCAGGTTTTGCTTCTTTTCTGGTTGCAGAGGAAGGTACCAGAGGTTTCAGTGGGGAGAGTATCAATCTAAGTCTGCCAGGTTCTGCTATGTGAATATGTGAGAATTTACTTTTTAACAGTCCCTGTCAGTTTTTGCTTTTGTTTAGTTAAAAACCCTTCCCAGTCAGGCTCTGTAATGTAAATGTGAGTGCATTTATCAACGTTTGCATGACAGATTTTCTTTTGTGAACATGGGAATGTGGTTATCAATGTTCCCTGGTAATTTCTGTTCTATGAATATGAAAATGTAGTTATTAATCTCTAAATGAAAACCTAAAGAACTGCAGATGCTGGAAATCAGAAACGAAAACAAATTGCTGGAAAAGCTCAGCAGGTCTGACAAAGTCTGTGGACCGAAATCAGGGTTAAAATTTCCAGTCTAGTAACCCTTCCTGTGAAGAGATGGTAGCCAGGAAAATATTAGTTTTTCTGCAGAAGATAGGGTGTGTTGAAGGGTAAGGGAGTAAATGGTGGATGGAGATAGAATCCAAAGAGAGGGAAGAACAGTTGAACAGAGAATCTAGTGGATCACAGTCAGACGAGGATGGAGTGGCACAACCAAGGACTGTCGAAGGGAACGGTCCTTGCGGAAGGCAGAGAGGGCTAGGAGGGGAAGACGTTCTTGGTGGTGGGGTCTAGTTGGAGTTGGCCGATGGTGTTTAAGGATGATACTGCACCTCTCTGGAAGACGAAATTGCGGAGCTGAAGAGCCAAATTGAGCAGAAGCGAACTGAGCTACAGGCCTGAAGCAGGTGAGAGTGTATAGTGGGGTGGTAGGTGAGGACAAGAGGGAACCCTGTCTTTATTGTGTTTTGGGGAGATGGGGTTACAGCAGTGGAACAGGGAATGGAGGAGGTGTGGTGGAGGGCTGTTTGAGTGACAGATGGGGGAAAAGCACATTGTTCAAAATAGGTGGACACCTCAGATGCTTGGGAGAGGAAAGTCTCCTCATCCAAGCAGATGCGGCAGAGGCAGATAGGATGGAGTTCTTGCCGGATACTGGGTGGGAGGAGGTGTAGTCCAGGCGGTTGGAGGCAAGTTGGAAGAACAACATCTCATCTTCCACCTGGGCAGCCTACAGCCCAGAGGGCTCAACATTGAGTTCTACAATTTCAAATAACCTCCCCAATCCTAAAGAAGGGTTACACCCGAAACGTTGACTTCTCCATCTCCTGATGCTGCCTGGCTTGCTGTGTTCTTCCAGCCTCCTGCACTTCTACCTTGGATTCCAGCATCTGCAGTTTTTTTGTCTCTAACTAGAGGAAGTGGTGGAGGCTGATACAATTACAACATTTAAAAGGCATCTGGATGGGTACATGAATAGGAAGAGTTTAGAGGGATATGGGTCAAAGGCTAGGAAATGGGACGAGGTTATTTTAGGATATCTGGTTGAATGGACGAGTTGGATCGAACAGTCTATTTCTGTCCTGCACAAGTCTATGACTCTACAGTCTGTCTGTTAAAAAAGACCCTGAGCTTCCAGTTGCCTGCCACTCTAGCACCCCACCCTGTACCCTGGCCAACATCTCTGTCTCAGGCTTGCTGCAGTGCTGCTGCAAGGACAGCACCTCACTTTCCACTTTGGGAACCCTGCAGCCCTCTGGACTTCGATTCAGTTTTAGGGGCTTGAGCACCTTTCTTTCCCCCACCTCCACAGCTCCTCGGATGCTGCCTGACCTGCTGTGCTTTTCCAGCACCACTCTAATCAAGACTCTGGTTTCCAGCATCTGTAGTCCTTGTTTTTACCTTGTTACTACACAGGCTGCTACCACACATTACCCACCATCAGCCACTAATTGTCCGCTTTAGCAGCTACTGCTTCCTCCAGCCTGATCTTTAACCACTCCTTTGTCTGTCCAACTGTTTTTCTCTCTCTTTTGGCTCTCTCTCTCCCAATCCCATCTTCTGTATAAAAACCATCCTGCTTCTAGCTACCATTAATTCTGAGGAAGGGTCACTGGACCAGAAATGTTAACTCTGCTTTCTCTCCACACATGCTGCCGGACCGGCTGAGATTTCCCAACAATTTCTGTTTTTGTTTGCACCCGCAGTTATTTTGTTTTTCTCCCTCATAAGAACCCACTGGGTTAACTATGATTATTTAGAATCATCGGAAAATGATGAGCCAGAAAGAGGCCTCTGTCTCTTCGCTTGCTTGACAAAGCCAGTTTAATCCCATCTTCCCGTGTTAAGGGTGTAATTCTGCAGTTCTCAGCTCTTCACAAGGCTCTGCAGTATTTTTCAGCAAAAGTAATCTGCTATCCTTACACAGACTGATCAATGTAGGAGCAAACTGCTGCAGATGCTGGTATCTGTTCCGAAAACAATAAACGCTGGAGATCACAGCGGGTGAGACAGCATCCATGGAGAGAGATCAAGCTAACGTTTCAGCATCTCCACATCATGGATCTTAACTCTGGCCTTGCAAATCACCAAAACAAGCCACTCCCGAGGGCAAGAATAGCAATAAGTGCTGACCCCACCAGGAGCATCCATATCCCATGAATAAATATAAATTTGTTTTCATGATTCATTCAGGAGATGATTCATTCAGGAGATGATGGCATCACTGGACCGACTAGCATTTATTGCCCCTCCCTAATTGCCCAGAGGGCAGTTAAGTCAACCATTTTGTTGTGGGTCTGGAGTCACATGTAGGCCGGACCAGGTAAGGATGACAGATCCCTTCCCTAAAGGACATTAGTGACCCAGATGGGTTTTTCCCAACAATCGACAATGGATTCACAGTTATCATTACACTCTGAATTCCAGATTTTACGGAGTTCAAATTACACCATCTGCTGTGGCGGGCTTCGAACTTGGGTCCCCAGAACATTACCTGGGTCTCTGGATTAACAGCCAAGCGATAATACCACCCAGCCACTACCTCCCTAAAAACCAAGTTGAAAGCTACAGAGATAGAACCAGCTGTAGCAGGGCAAGATTAAAGGCTGTGATTATTATACCTTACATCCCAACACCTCACCTTCAAGATTTGAATTCCAACTCACCAACCAAATAATCAATTTGCTCTCAAACAGTACTCATCTGAACCAGGTCCTTAAAAACCACTGCATCTGCTTCCCCTTGCAGCCACCAGGTAGGGCTGGAGAAAATACACAAGGGTTTTAAAATCTCAGCCTTGGCTCTTGAGAGTAGGGAGATCCCAGATGAGGTTTGACCCCAAGGATGATGTACCGTGGTCCACATGGTGAAGGTAAGCATGCAGGAGCAGGTGGTGAAGGTGGCCAATAGTATGTTGGCCTTCAAAGTGAGGGGGTTTGAGGACAGGAGCAGGAATGCCTTGCTGCAATTGTACAGGGCCTTGGTGAGGCCACATCTGGCGTAGTGTGTGCAGTTTGGGTCTGTATTCCTCAGGAAAGATGTTTTGGTTATGGGGGGAGGGCAACAAAGGGTTAGCAGACTGACACCAGGAATGGCAGGACTGACATACGAAGGAAGTCTGGATCAGTTTATTGATCACTGGAGTTTACAAGAATGAGCAGGGATCTCATAGAGACTTATAAAACTCCAACAGGACCAGACCGAGTAAACACAGGAAGGATGCTCCCAATGGCCAGGGAATCCAGAACCAGGGGTTACAGTCCAAGGATACAGAATGGGACTGAGATGAGGAGAAATGCCTTCACCCAGAGAGTGGTGAGTCTGTGAAATTCTCAGCGACAGAAAGCAATTGAGGTCAAAACATTGAATATTTCCAAGGAGGAGGAAGATATGGTTCTTAGGGCTAACAGGATCAAAGGGTATGGGGAGAAAGTAGAAGAGAGGACTGAGTTGGTTGATCAGCCACAATCATACTGAATGGCGGGGCAGGCTTGAAGGTTTGAATGACCTATACCTACGTGTTCTACTTTTCTCCACTTTTACATGTTCTTGCCACCTGCCCCACCCCCACCCGGTTCTGGCTGACATCAAGAAGCTGTGCTCACTCACTCACCTCCTTGGCGATGTTGTTCCTTGCGGCGTTGGAATCTCTGATACCTGGAAGGTCTACCAGGACAGCACCAGTCCGCAGCACAGGAGACCGGGGCACCCAGACCTTCACCCGCTTCACAATCGGCCAAAACTCTCCCCCTCGGCAGGTCCGGCTATCGTCGGCACGGGAATCAATGAAATTTTGCACTTTACGGAGGAAGTCCATCGCCTGGAGATCCGAGAAGGAAGAGAGGGTTTTATTATCACAGATTTCCATTATTACAGGCAGCCTGGAGAAACTAGGATTGTTCACCTCGAAGCAGAGAAGGTTGCAGCTGATTTAATAAAGAAGTTGAAAATCATCAAGTGGTTTAAAAGTGTAAATGAGGAGAAACTCTCTCCGGGGACAGGAGGGTCAGTAACCAGATGTACACCAGCTTAGAATAATTGGCAAAATAGCCAGCAGGGGAGAGGAGATGAGTTCGATTGGCAGGTTTTGCCTGATGACATCCTTCAACCCCCCCCACCTCTCCTCATCTAAAGTATACTAAAGAACAGAACTTTGGTTAGGCCACATTTGGAATATTGCGTCCAGCTCTGGTTACCACATTACCAAAAGGATGTGGAGGCTTTGGAGGGCATACAGGAACAGTTTACCAGGATGGTGCCTGGCTTAGAGGGTACAAGATATGAGAAGAGATTGGACAAATTTGGTTTGCTTTCACTTGAACGTCGAAGGATGATGGGGCAACCTGACAGAAGTTTACAAAGTTATGGAAGGCATGAACAGAATGGATTGCCAGCATCTTTTTCCCAGAGTAGAAACGTCAATTACTATAGTCAGAGTCATAGAGACGTACAGCACGGAAACAGACCCTTCGGTCCAACCCGACCATGCTGACCAGATATCCCAAACCCATTCTAGTCCCACCTGCCAGTACCGGCCCATATCCTTCCAAACCCTTCCTATTCATATGCCCACGTAAAAGTGGAAAGTTTAAGGGGGATGTAAGAAGCAGTTTTTCTTTTACACAGAAGGTGGTAAGTGCCTTGAATGTGCTGCCAAATGAGGTGGCAGAGGCAGATACAATTTGAACAGCATGGTGGCGCAGTGGTGAGCACTGCTGCCTCACAGCGTCAGAGACCCGGGTTCAATTCCCACCTCAGGCAACTGTCTGTGTGGAGTTTGCACATCCTCCCCATGTCTGCGTGGGTTTCGTCCGGGTGCTCCGGTTTTCCAAAAAAAGATATGCAGGTCAGGTGAATTGTCCATACTAAATTGCCCGTAGTGTTAGGTGAAGGGGTAAATGTAGGGGAATGGATCTGGGTGGGTTGCTCTTCGGAGGGTCGGTGTGGACTTGTTGGGCCGAAGGGCCTGTTTCCACATTGTAAGTAAGCGAATCTAATCTAATAGCACCGTTTAAGAGACATTTTGACAGATACGTGAATAAGCAGGGATTAGAGGGATACAAACCACATAAAGGCAAAAGGTTTTTGAGTTGAGAAAGGTATCGTGCTTCAGCACAGACTTGGTGTGCCGAAGCGCCTGTCCTGTGTTCTGGACTTACTTTGTCCTTCGTGTCTGTGCAGTCAGGGGTAGAACAACAACAAGGCAGCCCTCACTAACCTTTGCCTCGGAGATAATCTCGGTCCTCCCCAGATGTGACGTGACATCCTGGATCTGCTTCAGCTCGCTATACGGGAGGATTTTGCCGTAGACAGCTCTCACCCGGCTGTAGGCCACACTGGCCTCGGAGTTAGGGTCCGGTCGCCGCTTCTTCAGCCGCCCGTTTTTGTCGGACATGTCACGCAGCAGCAGCTGGAGCTCCTTATCCCATTCCTGAAACCAGAATATCGACGTACCGTTAAAATGAAGACCTGTATTTCTACAGCACATTGCAAAGATGCTTTGTAATGAATGTTGCTTGGAGGACTTGGGTTTTGAATGATTGTAGGAAAACGAACAAGAGTGAAAAGTTTAAGGGGGACCCATGTGGCAAGTACTTCACAGAGGTGGGAGAGGCAGGCACGGTAGATTCATATACAATGCATCTAGATAGATGCACGAGTAGGTGGGGAGCAGAGAGATACAGATGCTTAGGAATTGGGGGACAGGTTCAGACAGTGGATTTGGATTGGCTCAGGCTTGGAGGACTGAAGGGCCTGTTCCTGGGTTGTAAATTTTCTTTGTTCTTTGAACGTGTTTCTATTATTACAGAAATATCTGGAATCGTTTCTTTCAATGAGGTCATTGAACAGTCACTGTGGACATTGGAGTTATTTGTTTAAAAAAAAGAGGTTTCCCAGAAATCTCACACTGATAATAACTGGATGCATTGCTATAGTCCCTGCTGAGGCCATTTTGAACAGTGACTGGTTAGAGGGGTTCCCGCTTTATTGGAGGAAAGCAGACTAAGAACAAGCTGTTCAGGTGATCTCTCCCAATTCTGGAAAGAAAATCCTGCTGTAAACTTCAGAGTGAAACCGTTTATTGTTTGGAAAGGAGTGACTGAAAGAGCAGCTGAAGACTGTATTTCTTGAGCAAGCTGCATCTGCAAGTTTCAGGGCCATTCATGCATAGAATCAAAGAACTATCGAATCTCACAATACGGAAGAGGTCCTTCACAGCCCAATGAGTCTCTAGCCACATGGCCCACAGCCTTGAATGATATGACATTTTAAATAATCATGCAAGTACTTTTAAAAAAAAGTTGTTGAGGTTACCTGCCTCACCTACCCTTCCAGGCAGTGCCCAGATCCTACTACTCTCTGGGTGAAATTTTCTTTTCCTCCAATCCTCCCCAAACCCTCTGCTTGTAGCCTTAAAATTATGCATCCTTGTTATTGACCCTTCAACAAGGGGAACAAGCAGCTTCCTATCCACCTTGTCCATGCCCCTCAATCACATACACCTCTATCGGATCTCCTCCCAAAGAAAACAACCTGAGCTTATCCAGCCTCTCTTCATTGCTAAAATGCTTCATCCCAGACAACATCCTGGTGAATCTCCTCTGCACCCCCTCATTGAATTCATATCGTTCCTACAGTACGGAGACAGAACTGCACACAGTACTCCAGCTGTGGCTTAACCAAAGTTCTGTACAGCTCCAACACAGTCTCTCTGCTCCTCAAATCTCTGCCAACACTTGGTTAGTCAGTTGCATATTTAGTGACTTGACCACACAAGTCAGAACATCAGGGCGACAGACTCTGGAACATCCTAAATTTGATCCTTTTGTGTTCAAGAGCAACCCTTTTGCCAGTCTTTTTTTCTCTCTTTCTGCAGAGTCAATCTCTGCAGAGAAACTATGGCTTTCTCTTTCCCTGAGATGTATGAGAGTGTGTGTGGGTTAGCAAGTGATTTTTTGTGAGATCTTTCGAGAGACAAGCTATTGCTGACTGTGTACATAACCAGTTATTGTGCTTTTAGAATAGTCGTGTTTATTTAGAAACCTGATCGATAGATTTTGCTGCTTAAAATCTGATCTAGATATTTAATTGGTTATCTTGAAAATTTTTTTTTTCATTTTAGGTCATGACCATGGAGCAGTGGGAGTAGAACAGTATACATCTCCAGCCTTAGTCACAACCAGTGTCTTGACTGGCTGTGATGAGTTGATTCCAACTGTCTTATGATGTACATTAATTTAACAAGATCTGTTCTCTGCAAGCAAATGGGGTATCCTCAAGCCTTTAGGTTACCCAGGAGCTTGGGGATCTTGTAGTCCCTCAGTGATTACTGGTTAGTCAGCTGTAGTCTTTTTTCCTGTTGTATAAATTGTTGTGAATGTTTGAAATTTGACACACAAAGGGACTTGGGAATACTTGTGCACGTAATACAGAAAGCTATCACCAGGGTGCAGCAGGTAATCAGGAAGGCCAATGGAAAGTTGGCCCTTATTTCAATCAGAAAAGGGAAGTCTTCCTGCAACTGTACAAGGTGCTATTGAGTCCACATCTGGAATACTATGTGCAATTTTGATCTCCCAATTTAAAGAAAGATATTATTACATTGGAAGGTAGTCAAGCAGGAGGCTGGAAGAACTCAGCAAGCCATACAGCATCCAGAGGTGGAGAAGGCGTTCCTTTATTGGTCAGAGTATTGAGTATACAGGAGCTGGGAGGTCATGTTGCGGCTGTACAGGACATTGGTTAGGCCACTTTTGGAATATGGTATGCAATTCTGGTCTCCTTCCTATCGGAAAGATGTTGCGAAACTTGAAAGGGTTCAGAAAAGGTTTACAAGGATGTTGCCAGGGTTGGAGGAGTTGAGCTATGGGGAGAGGTTGAACAGGCTGGGGCTGTTTTCCCTGGAGCGTCAGATGCTGAGGGATAACCTTATAGAGATTTATAAAATCATGAGGGGCATGGATAAATAGACAGGTCTTTTCCCTGGGGTGGGGGAGTCAGAACTAGAGAGCATAGGTTTAGGGTGAGAGGGGAAAGATATAAAAGAGACCTAAGGGGCAACTTTTTCACACAGAGGGTGGTACGTGTTTGGAATGAGCTGCCAGAGGAAGTGGAGGCTGGTACAATGGAGTATTTAAAAGGCATCTGGATGGGTATATGAATAGGAAGGGTTTGGAGGGATAAGGGCCAGGTGCTGGACTAGATTGGGTTGGGATATCTGGTCGGCATGGACGGGTTGGACTGAAGGGTCTGTTTCCATGCTGTACATCTCTATGACTCCATGACACTCAATGTTTTGGGTGTAACCTTTCTTTCATTATTTCATTGGAAGCAGTTTAGACAAGGTCCACTAGGATGGTTCCCCAGGATGGAGGGATTGTCTTGTGAACAAAGGTTAAACAGGATGGGACGCTACTCACCAGAGTTGAGAAGAACGAGAAGTGAACGCATTGAAACATAACAGATTCTTAAGGGGCTCGACGAGATAAATACCGAGAGGGTATTTCTCCTCATGGGAGAGTCTTGGGCCAGAGGCATAGTCTCAGAATAAAGGGGCACCAATTCAAGACTGAGATAAGGAGGAATTTCTTCTCTCAAGGTCTTTGACACTCCTTACCACAGAGAGCTGTGGGGCAGAGTCCTGATGCATATTTAAAGCTGTGACATATGGATTCTTGATCAGTCAGGGAATTGAGGTTTATGGGAAAAAGGAAGGAAAATGGAGGTGGGGGATGGTGGATCAGCCATGATCCCATTGAACAGCAGGGCGGGTTTGAACGGCCTCCTCCTGTTCCTATTCCTAATGGTCTCACAGTCTTCCTGATTCTTGCATTTGTCCTGATGAGTATAAAGATGAAAAGCTTCAGCAACATGTCTCTCTTGACAGCAAGACAAGGACAGAATTTACAGACCTATGGGGAAAGAATAGGAGGAGTGGAAATAATCAGAGGTGGCCTATGAAGTGTGAAAATTACTTCCTCCTCCTCTTGCACTGCATCACTCGATAGCCTTATAATTGGACCCGAGTCATCCATGGAGTGAGGTCAGAAAGCTGTTCACCTAAAAGCTGGTGAAGAATCTGACCAGAGCTGAGGCTGAGGTAGATTAGAAATTTCAAAATATTGCAGCACATTAGGCAGCCATTCACCTATCACCAGCAATCCCTACCCCTCCCCCCTTAAAAAAAACTACTCAGTCCATCCAACTCTCCTGCCACTTCCCCAAAGCACAAACCCCACTTCCAATATTTATCCAATTATCTGTTGCGAAAATTATTACAGAATTTGCTTCCACCTTTCTTTCAGACAAGAGGCTGAACAGTCTGAACCCCTGGAGCATCAGATGCTGAGGGGTGACCATATAGAAGGCTTATAAAATCATGAAGGGCATAGATAGGGTAAATAGACAAGGTTCTGGATCAGTGGTGCTGGAAGAGCACAGCAATTCAGGCAGCATCCGAGGACAGGCAAAATCGACGTTTCGGGCAAAAGCCCTTCATCAGGATTTATTCACGACTGATCCAGAATCTGGTTTCCAGCATCTGCAGTCATTGTTTTTACCTAAATAGACAAGGTCTTTTCCCTGGGGTGGGGGAGTCCAGAACTAGAGGGCATGGGTTTAGGGTGAGAGAGGAAAGATATAAAAGGGATCTAAGGGGCAATTTTTTTATGTAGAGGGTGGTGTGTCAATGGAATGAGCTGCCAGAGGATGTGGTGGAGGCTGGTACAATTGCAACATTTAAAAGGCATTTGGATGGGTATATGAATAGGGATGGTTTGGAGGGATATGGACCGGGTGCTGGTAGGTGGACTATAACCTGTTGGACAATAATCTGGTCTTGTGTGACTTCTGATTTTGTCCACCCCAACCCAACACTGGCACCTCCACACCTTCCTTTCAGGCAAAACATTGGAGATCCTCACAACTTGCTGCATCACAAAAGGTGCTCTGCTTCTATGTAAGTGATCTCCTCTCTGGTTCTATGGCCAATGATCTGAAATTGGTGTCCCTCTGGTCACTAACACTCCTGCCTTGGAAACAGTTCCTCCTTATTTACTCCATCAAAACCCTTCAGGAATTTGAATATCTGCATTAAATGCCCTCCTGAACTTTCTTTGTTCTGAGGTCATCAATCACAGATTCTCCACATTAAGTGAACTCCCTCATTCCTGGTCCCATTTTAGTGACTCTTCTCTCTCCAAGACCTGGTCATCCTGCCTATAGTGTGGTGCCTAGAATCAAACACAATACCCCTCCTCCAACTTTTGTATTCTTAGCAGTAAAGATCTGTTCATGTTCAATACTTGTCAGTATTTATTTTATTGCTGAAGAAATCCATTGACTCTGTTAAATATTAGCATATCAGGTCCATGACCTTTCACTAGAACTTGCAGAGGTTTGTTAATGGGACGTGGCTTGGACAGCATTTGCTGAAAACCCCCATGGACTTACTGACTTGCTCAGGCCATCTCAGACAGCAGTTAAGAGTCAAAGACGTTGCTGTGGATCTGGAGTCACATACAGGCCAGGTTGAGTAAAGACAACAGATTTCCATCCCTGAAGGATGTAGCATTTTCTGGGATCTTGGTTTGCATAAATTAGCTGAGGCATTCCCTAGATTACAATTCTGAGCATAAACACTCAGCCCTGCCCAGTGCTCTGTGTTTTTTTGTTTTTATGTCACATTTGCGTCATCTATTCATATCCTTTTTGACGACTGTTGTGTTTAACACTTCAGGTGGTGGTTGTTGGCTCCTGAAAGAGAGCACTGGGAGGCAGTTCCACAAGAATCATTCCAGGAATGAGAAAGCTCAGTGATCAGGACAGATTGAGGAAGGTGGGAAGGAGCCCCTTGGACAGGAGGCTAACAGGAGAAACAAACAAACAGAAATTACTGGAGGAACTCTGCAGATCTGGCAGTGTCTGTAAAGAGAGAAACAGAGTTAACATTTGGAGCCCTGTGACCTTTCTTCAGAGCAGGTCTGAAGATCTGCTGAGTTTCTCCAGCAATTTAAAAAAAACAAAGGACAAAGAAAACTTACAGCCCAGGAACAGGCCCTTCAGCCCTCCAAGCCTGAGCCGATCCAAATCCACTGTCTAAACCTGTCGCCCAATTCCTAAGCATCTATATCCCACTGCTCCCCACCTACTCATGCATCTGTCCAAACACATCTTAAATGAATCTACCATGCCTGCCTCTACCACCTCTGCTGAGCAACAGGAGACAGAGTAGCCACAGAAGAACACCAACTAGCCACAAAAAGACATGACACACTCTCACTGGTATCCTCACATACACATGAGGAAGGACACCACTTCGACTGGGGCAACACATCCATCCTAGGACAAGCCAAATAAAGACATGCACGGGAATTCCTAAAAGCATGGCATTCCAACCGGAACGCTATCAACAATCAGGAGTTAGACCCCATCTATCGCCCCCTGAGAAAAGGAACAGGAAGTGACTTCACCACAGGAAATAACATCACCAACCCAAAGAAACCCAAACATATAAATAGAAAGTAGGCACTTTCAGCATTGCTTCACATGAGGTCCACTGAAGATGTTATCTAGTAGGGTAACAGAGGAGGGCACTGTTGGTATGATCAGCAAGTTTGCAGATGACATGAAGATCGGCAGAGTAGCACAAAGCATAAGGGACTGTCAAAGAATACAGGAGAAAAAAGATAGACTGGAGAGTTGGGCAGAAAAGTGGCAGATGGATTTCAATCCAGGCAAATGTGAAGTGATGCATTTAGGCAAGACTAATTCTAGAGCGAATTATACAATGAACGGAAGAGTCCTGGGAAAAGTTGATGGGCAGAGAGAGCTGGGAGTGCAGGTCCATTGTACCCTGAAGGTGGCTGCAGAGCTGGATAGAGTGGTCAAGAAGGCATATGGTATGCTTGCCTGCATTGGACGGGATATTGAGTATAAGAGCTGGCAGATCATGTTAAAATTTGTTTCAGTTTATTTCTCCTTGTAGCAGGAGAAGATGAGGACTACAAACGCTGGAAAAGTCAGAGTCAAAAAGTGTGGTGCGGGAAGATCAGGCAGCATCCGAGAAGCAGGCTTGTGCCCAGAGCGTCGACTCTCCTACCCCTCGGGTGCTGCCTGACCTGCTGTGCTTTTCCACAATTTTCAACTGCATCTTGCAGCAACCTTCTCTCCAAAGGAGAATAAAATGAAAAGAACAAGAGCGAATAGATTTAAAGTGACGTGCAAATGAAGCAAGGGTGATGTGAGACAGCCCTCTTTCACACAGCCAGTAGTTCGGATGTGGAATGCACTGCCTGGAAGCTGGGTGGATGGATTCGAGGATGATGAATTAGAAATCGTGTGGGGAACTGGCAGGAGATTGGCACTCGATAACAATGCTTATTTGAGTCGTCGACACAGGCCTCCCTCTGCGCTAAAACAATTCGGAGATTCCGTGGGAAACCAGCTCCACTCACCTCCTCAGTGAAGAACTCCACCTCAGCGCAGTAATGGTCATTCTGGGCGTTGTGGGAGACCTCAACAGCCACTGCCGTGCAGGCTCTCATGGCGGACGTGGGGAGGACAGCCTCCTCATCCAACAGGGCGTTTAGTAGACTGCTCTTCCCGGAGCCTGTGTCTCCAATCACCGCAATGTAGGTCTGAGGGGGGACCGTCTGTCCCTGCATCTCCTCAATCTGCTTCCTGGAGACCAGGAAAGAAAGGAAGACAGAGGAGGGAGTCAAGACAGTTTGGTGGATAATTAAGGAGGGAACAAATTTATATCGTGCCTTTCACTGGAACATGTTTCTTATTGGCAAAGCATGTTTAGATGAGAGATGCTCCCTTTCCATTGAAGAAAACCGCATGCTCCCTCAGCACTCACCCTCCAACAGTGCGAGGCTTGCTCAGGATCGACTGTTTGATCAGAGATCTATGAGAGATGCTCCCTTTCCATTGAAGAAAACCGCATGCTCCCTCAGCACTGACCCTCCGACAGTGCGAGGCTTGCTCAGGATCGACTGTTTGATCAGAGATCTTGAGCCAATGATTGAACAGCTGACCAGTGAGCAACTGTTAAATGGGCGAGTTACACCCACAGCAGGTCAAGTTGTCATGCAGGGCTGAAGTCCCTGAATAAAGCATTCTAATTTAGCGAAAAGGGGAGTGCTGCACTGTTGCTGGTGCCTTGTGTTACATTAGACATTAAAACAGCTGAGGGTAGATAGTCCTGTTTCAAGAGTTGGGGACGTCTCTCAGACAATCTTTGTCAAACTGACAATTATTGCTCGATCATAATCATTCTCATTGCAGAGAAGGATCTTGCTGTTTTTCAACTGCTTTTCTGGACTTCATAACAAACTTGCTTTTAAAAAAAAATCACCAACTCTGAAGTGCTTTGGTGGATCCAGAGTGTGTGAAAGACAGTATGGCAGTGTACTGAGAACCAGTAAATGCATGTATCTGATACTCACTTCCATTCCTTGGCATGCGCTTCCTCTATCCCATCTACCTTCAAGGTCTGGGAGACAGACTGAAGCAACAGCTCACACTCCCTCAGTTGGGAAATAACATCTTGATCCGACATTGCCCAGGAGCTCTCGAGGAGGCCTCTGGGTGAGGGACGGAAAGCAGCAGCATCTGTTGCTATTGGGAGAACAAAATAACATATTGAAGGTTCTGAAACCTCAGCTTTTAACAACACTTATCAATAACTTGGATAAACGGGTGGGGAATGTCTCAAGACTGGTAACCCTGAAGTCAAGCTCACACTGTGGGCATGAAGCTGAGGTGCACCAGGTTATAGCCCAACAGGTTTATTTGCAATCACAAGCTTTCAGAGTGCTGCCCCTTCGCCAGGTCCTTCACTTCACACGAAGAAGTGTGACTTTGGACTTTGTCCAGCCCAGTCCAACACCGGCACCTCCACGCCATGGCTTTCATTAACATCATAGTATCAAAGTGGAGATTATCTCCAAGAAGATCGTGCATATTGAGACACCAGGGGAACATGGGTTCAAACCCCACGGTAGATGGACAAGTTTGAAATCAATACAAGTCTGAAATTGAAAACTAGTTGAATAGTGACGTTGTTGTTGACCGTAAGAACCCACTCAGTTCACACACTGAGGGAAGGAAAACTGCAATCCTTTTATGGTGTGATACAAATAGACAGGTTTATACACACAGTCATGTAAGTGTTTAACAGCATTTACTGCTAGATAAGATGCCTGTTTTTGGTTCACTAATTGTGGATTTTCTCGATATGGAGATGCCGGTGATGGTCTGAGGTGTACAAAGTTAAAATCACACACCACTAGGTTATAGTCCACCTGATGAAGGAGTGGCGCTCCGAAAGCTCGTGCTTCCAATTAAACCTGTTGGATTATAACCTGGTGTTGTGAGATTTTTAACTTTGTGGATTTTCTGTGTCTGAAGCTAATTATTAACTGGTAAGCATCTTTGTAGCCATGGTGATTTCTTTTATAACAGTTTTTGAGGCCTAGCTTTCGAATGAACGAATTTGTACTGACAGTTAATGAATTTCTGCTCAGTTAAGATTGCTTTGTGACCCAGCAAAGTAATTCATAAATTTTTTTTAAAGACTTTTGGAACTAATCTACCTTACCTGATGGATCACTGGCTCTGTTTTGTTCATCCTGGTCTTCCAGAAATACCGAACCCACACAATTTCCATCTGAAGAGCACTCAGGAGTTAGGCAGGTCGATTCTTGTGGGCTCAGGTCTGAGATTCGCCTGTCGCCAAGATGCACAAAGTCAGAGCCCAAAGTGTTGGCTGATGGCATCCGGAATTTGGTGGAACTGTCCCAGGACTCCTCACGGTCAGAGCTCTCCAGTGAGTCTGGGAGGTAGTCTAGCTCAGGAGGTGGGAATATATCATCATCAAAGCTGTATGGAAGGGGGAGCTGAACAGGTAGACTGATGTTCTGGGCATCAGGAGGATTTGCCTGAACCTGGGGCTTAAAGGGGTCAATCTGTGGTTTAGTTAAAAGAGGAGGAATTGATCTCTGTCTCGAGGAGTGCAGCATTGCAATGGGGGGTGATCTAGAATTCTGCTGTCTGGGAAACCCAGCCCTATGCTCCTCACAATGTGGAAGGACAACGTGACATTCCATCCCCATGCTCCCAGAGTGTTTGGATTCCTGCAGGCAACGTGAATCATGGTCCAGACAGGACTCAATGAGTGACCTGGTGAGGACAGCAGGAGAGGATGGCACAAGGACAGAGGATAATGACAGGGCAACAGGCATAGGACAGCTCTCAGCCAGGCTGGGTCTTGGGGCTCCTCTGTAGCACGATGCTCCACCAGGACCCTCAATGCCTGCTCCTCTCTGGGGGTACATGCTGCCTCCTGCAGACCTGGAGAAGAGGAAGCCAGATGCTGCCGCAGTCACACCTCCTGCCCCATGGCCACTAGAGCGACCCGGAGCCTCTTCATCACTCTCACTCTCCTCCTTGATGGTACAGAGCAAGGGCTCGTCCTCTGTGTCGCTGATCACAATCACAGAGCTGATCACAGCTCTCTCATCATTGGCACTGGGAGACTGGGAGAGGCCGGGCCGAGAGGGTGACTGGGAGAGGCCGGGCCGAGAGGGTGACTGGGAGAGGCCGGGCCGGGAGGGTGACTGGGAGAGGCCGGGCGGGGTGACTGGGAGAGGCCGGGCCGAGAGGGTGACTGGGAGAGGCCGGGCCGAGAGGGTGACTGGGAGAGGCCGGGCCGAGAGGGTGACTGGGAGAGGCCGGGCCGAGAGGGTGACTGGGAGAGGCCGGGCCGAGAGGGAGATGGAGACCGGGAGAGGCCGGGCCGAGGGGGAGAGGGAGTCCAGGAGAGGCCGGGCCGAGGGGGAGACCGGGAGAGGCTGGGGTCAGCGGTGTCATTTGCCCCATCACTTGATGTTCTGATCCTCTTCTTTGCCCGCAGTGAGAGGCGATTAACCAAGGGCACTCCTTGGGGAGGACTCACCTCCCGCAGCCGTTTGGACACAACAGAGCAGCCACGGACACTGGTCTCCTCACCAAACTCCTGAGATTCTCTCTCATCAGCTGCATCATGCTGAGGGGAAACTGCCCTTTCTGTAGGTGCCGGTAACAAACCAAGCACGGGTTTCGCATCATGGTCCATACACAGAGCAGATCCTCCCTCCTCTGTCCTGCCCTCAACACAACCAACTGCAGTGGGAAAACAAGGGAACACAACAATTCAACATTATTCCAACAATTTCAGACCGTACCACAGGGCAGGCCAGGCCACTCTGCTTTATCATTGATTTATACATAGGCCTGGACATCAAAAGAGCCCATTTCGTCCATCATTTTTGAAACAGATATTACAGTGCTGACCCTCCGACAGTGCGGCGCTCCCTCAGCTCTCACCCTCCGACAGTGCGGCGCTCCCTCTGACCTCTTGAGCTACCAACATCTTTCCTCATCTTAAGATCTCATAATATGGCAATCTAACTATGCGCAATCTTCTAAATGTGGTCTACCCTGACAGGCCACATGGGTAGTGAAGAAATTTCTTACTTCGCAATTTTACTCCCCTACAAAAGGAAAAACTAATGCATGATTTGTTTCTTGATGGTTTTTCTAACCTCGTTCTAATTCTACCCAGAGTTTCTTTTGCTCCTCTACCCTACCTACCCTCAACTTTGAAATGATCAATGACACCTCGATATCAACATCACTGGCTGGGTCAGCATTCATTGCCTGGCTATAGGGTTTACACTTAAATCCATCAGTGAAGAAATTCTAGGATTTTGATCCTGCAACTCTAAAGGAACAGCAACATATCTCCAAGTCAGGATGATCAGTGGCTTGGGTGGGAGTTTGCAGAGGTGTTCCTCTGTACCTGCTGCTCCTGTCTTCTGGATGGACGTAATCAGGGGTATGGAAGGCGCTGTCTAAGGATCTTTGGTGAAGGTTTACAGTGCATCTTGTGGATAGTACACACTGCTGCTACTGAGTGTTGGGATGGAGGGAGTCGATGCTTGATTTTAGGGCAGTTCAGGAAATGCCCAGAGATGTCAGTATAAAAAATTAATTTATGAAATTTTGAGACCAGGAGTGCTGAGTCAGAAATTGGCGTTTTAATAAAGGAGAGAAAAGCTTTCAATTCTGATAGTATTCATAGAAGACTCTGCAGTTCACAAGAACAACGGGCGAGAAGCAGTTAAGATGCACCCAAAGATTAGAAATGGAGGACAATTTCCCTGGATTTGAAACAGTCAAGTGACAGTGTTGTGGAATAGATAAGACTTTGGTTTAAGATCCTTCAAACTGTGTTGTACATTTGCTTAATGTTATTTTTTCCTGTTTCAATGTTGAAGAAAGTTAGAGAAATAGATGTTGACATCTTGAAAAATGTCCATATTTCACAGGAGGAAGTGCTGGATGTCTTGAAACACATAAAAGTGGATAAATCCCCAGTCCCTCAACAGGTGTACCCTAGAGCTCTGTGGGAAGCTAGGGAAGTGATTGCTGGGCCTCTTGCGGAGATAGTTGCGTCATCAATAGTCACAGGTGAGGTGCCGGAAGACTGGAGATTGGTTAATGTGGTGCCAATGTTTAAGAAGGGCGGTAAAGACAAGCCAGGGAACTATAGAGCAGTGAGCCTGACCTCAGTGGTGGGCAAGTTGTTGGAGGGAATTCTGAGGGACAGGATGTACATGTATTTGGAAAGGCAAGAACTGATTAGGGATAGTCAACATGGCTTTGTGCGTGGGAAGTCATGTCTCACAAACTTGATTGAGTTTTTTTGAAGAAGTAACCAAGAGGACTGATGAGGGCAGTGATGGACGTGATCTATATGGACTTTAGTACGGCATTCGACAAGGTTCCCCATGGGAGACTGATTAGCAAGGTTAGATCTCATGGAATACAGGGAGAACTAGCCATTTGGATATAGAACTGGCTCAAAGGTAGAAGACGGAGGGTGGTGGTGGAGGGTTGTTTTTCAGACTGTTGGCCTGTGACCAGTGAAGTGCCACAAGGATCGGTGCTGGGTCCACTACTTTTCATCATTTACATAAATAATTTGAATGCGAGCATAAGTGGTATAGTTAGTAAATTTGCAAATGACATCAAAATTGGAGGCGTAGTGGACAGGGAAGAAGGTTACCTCAGATTACAACAGGATCTGGACCAGATGGGCCAACAGGCTGAGAAGTGGCAGATGGAGTTAATTCAGATAAATGCGAGGTGCTGCATTTTGGGAAAGCAAATCTTCGCAAGACTTTATACAGTTAATGGTAGGCCTTAGGGATGTTGCCGAACAAAGAGACCTTGGAGTGTAGGTTCATAGCTCCTTGAAAGTGGAGTCGCAGGTAGATAGGATAGTGAAGGCGGCGTTTGGTATGCTTTCCTTTATTGGTCAGAGTATTGAGTACAGGACATTGATTAGGCAACTTTTGGAATATTGCATGCAATTCTGGTCTCCTTCCTATTGGAAGGATGTTGTGAAACTTGAAAGGGTTCAGAAAAGATTTACAAGGATGTTGCAAGGTTTGGAGGATTTGAGCTACAGGGAGAGGCTGATTTCCCTGGAGTGTCAGAGGCTGAGGGGGTGACCTTATAGAGGTTTATAAAATCATGAGGGGCATGGATAGGATAGATAGACAAAGTCTCTTTGTGTGGTTGGAGGGGTCCAGAACTAGAGGGCCTAAGTTTAGGTTGAGTAGGCAAAGATATAAAAGAGACCCAAGAGGCAACTTTTTCACACAAAGGATGGTGCGTGTATGGGCATCTGGATGGGTATAGGAATAAAAAGGGTTTGGAGGGATGTGGGTCAGGTGCTGGTAGGTGGGACTAGGTTGGGTTGGGATATCTGGTCAGCATGGACGAGTTGGACCAAAGTGTCTGTTTCTGTGCTGTACATCTCTATGACTCTAAAATCTGTCCTGAAGAAGGGTTACACCTAAAATGTTGACTTCTCCACCTCCTGATGTTGTCTGGCTTGCTGTGTTCTTCCAGCCTCTTGCCTGTCTACTTTGGATTCAAGCATCTGCAGTGTTTTGTCTCTATCAAAGAAAATCTGCAGCCTTGAGTGGTTCGTGTATGGAATGAGCTGCCAGAGGAAGTGGTGGAGGCTGGTACAACTTCAACATTTAAAAGACAGCTGGAATATATATGAATAGGAAGGGTTTAGAGGGATATGGACCAAAAGCTAGCAGGCACTAGATTAGTTAAGGATACCTGGTCGGCATGGATGAGTTGGATCGAAGGGTCTGTTTCCATGCTGTACAACTGCATGGCTACTTGTTACTGAAGAAAAAGTGTCGATCTGGGCCAGATTTCATTCTGCGATCAGACTTGTCCAGTTGGATTGAATGGGACCATCCCACTCACTGATTCCCATCTTGAAAGTGGCTGCCAACACATTCTGCTCTGGCCCCCAACATCACATGCTCCATTGTTTTTTTTTTCTCTTTACTCACTCACTGCATGTGCGTGTCTCTGGCCAGGCCAGCATTTATTGCCCATCCCTAATTGCCTAGAGTCAACCACATTACTAAAGGACACTAGTGAACCAGATGGATTTTTGACAATGTCTTCCTAGTCATCATTAGACCCTTACTTCCAGATTCTCTCTTATTGAATTCCAGTTTCACTATTGGGCATGGCGGGGTTTGGACTAGTGTCCCCTGAACATTAGCTGGGTTTCTGGTTTAATAATCCAGCGATCATACCACTTGGCCAGTGCCTCCCTATTATTATTTATTAGTTGAGGATTAGACTTTATCGATTGATTGATTTATTTATTAAGGGAATCAGAGGTTCTGGGGAACAAGTCAGAAAGTGGAGTTGAGGATTATCAGTTCAGCCAGGATATCATTGAATGGCAGGTCAGACTCAATGAGCTGAATAACCAATTTCTGTTCTCACTTCTCATGGTCTTATTGAAGACCTTTTGAAGATTGTCTACTCCACCTGAGTCACCTCCTCAAACACCTGAGCAGGGTTGTTCAACCAAGATCTTGTCTTTTCTAGATGTACTTTGCTTTTTATCTTTAGTTGGGTTTCTATTCCTTGCCCTATCACTAATGTTAAGCTGATTGGTCTGGAGTCTGCCTTCAATTCCGTTAGCTGCCTGCCAGTCCACTGGCACTGCCCCTAACAAATAAGTCTTGCCTCTGATATCCCTTCACAAATCTTATTGTTTGGTCGATTTCAAATACGCTCACCTGAACTTATTTGGTTGGTGGCTAGAGATGTTCTCTTTCTGTCTGTTCCAGTCTCCTCTTTACTGGATCCCAAGAAATCAGCCCTCAGTCTCCTGATTCCAATGTCATTTTGGCTGGTGACTGGGTCTTCTAGCAATTCTAGATATGGTTTGGTACCCAATTCACTTCCAGCTTCCTGAATGCTGGTGGGGATGATGATGTCTCCTTCTCTGTGCAGGTCTCCCCTCCACACAAGAGAGCTGCTACTGTGGTCTGCATCCCTCATATCGATATTCTGGGCTACCACCCTCTTGGATGGCTCTGTCTCCAATCTGGGTGACCGGTCAGAGGTGAAGCCCAGGCAGAAGGCCTCAGCCTCCCCCTGCTGCCCATTTGAAGACAGCATGTCAGATCCAAGGCCAGATACCTTTGCTGCTGAGGAGGCTTCCCCCTCAGGAGGGCCTGACAGACCAGTGGGACACTCATGCTCTGGCTTCCAAGTACAGCCACCTTTGGTGTTTGGCAGGAGTTCAGTAAAGTGGCTAGGAGCAGGATCCAGTGCAGGAAAATGTCCTTCGCCCGAGCTACAGGATTGGATACTCCAGACTTCAGAAATACGCAGAGGAGGAGGATGAGGAGGAGGATCTGATTCAACGCCATCAACATTCACGCGCCTCTCTCTCACATTGTAGCTATAGCCCGGGTTATTGTGGCTGGAAGGGGGCGATTCCATTGGGTTGCAACTTTCAATCACATCTTGGCTGCAATTTGAACTGTCACCAGGAGACGATGGTTCTGCTAGGCTTAAACATCTCATTTCACCAGGTTGCCCAGGACTGTTAGCTTCAGGACTTGTAGAGAGAGCAGGCGAAGGAGGAGGTGACTTATCTGTGCTGGAGCTGTGACTACAGCAACCTCCTGTCACATCAGCAACACCCTGATCAGCAGACCCATCAGCTAAAGCAGCAGACCCTGAGTCTGTCTCTGCCTCTCCATCACATTCCAGGACAGCACAGCTGAGGGATCCAGTGGCAGTTCTCAGGATCTCCAACAGCGAGCTCCCCATCTTGTTGCTAGCCGTGATGGCTGTCCCATCACTACCAGCTGGTGTTGCCTGGCTTTCCCAAGCTCCCAGTCCCCCATTCTCCAACCCCTCATGGGAATCTGCATTGGGAGAACGGTGCGCAAGTGAGCTCCAGCTTACCCTGGAAGCATCGAATGCCTCCACATTGGTCCCCGATTCCTCAGTAAGGGAAAGGGAAGGATGAGCGCCCTCAGCCACAGTGACCTCCTGCATTGGGTCAGTATCTCCTGGAACACAGTTGCTGGGGCCTGGAGACATGACATGGAAGGTGTCACCCTGAGCGGTTTCCTGGACTGTCCCAGTTTTTCTGGCAAGTTTACCAGCCTCCTCCAGAGAGCTTTCTGAATCACCCCTCGCTCCAACATGCCAATTCACCAGCTCGCTGGATGGACGAGACAGCAAAGGCAAGGGCTCAGTTGAGGTGGACGAACCAGAGCCATTAGTGCCAGGCCCACAGTCAGAACTGCTACCCATTAAGCAAGGGCTCTTGTCATCGCTGGTTTCTCTCGGCTCCTGTCGGGGTTCGGAATTCTCGGAGCGGTGACACTGATCGGAGTCACCCATCTCTACACTCTGCTGTGGCAGGTCAACAATGGGCTCCTCGGACTTAGCCACTTGAGTTTTGAAGAACTCTCTAACAATTCGCCTGACCTCGTCCTGCTTGCTCACTGCTCTCACTTCCCCAGTAACACGACACTCCTGAGAGGCTCTGTATTCCGTGACAAACTGCTGGACCAGTCTGCCTATGTACCAGGCCTGATGCTGCCTCTGTTCGGCCGAGAGGGATAGCAGAGTGACATTCTGGCCCTCTGCTGATGCAAGCCCCTCTGTTCCAGCTTGCTGAGGCAAGCACACTCTTTTACTGGGAGAGGAGGCAGTAGACTTTGAACCCAATGCCTCTTCTCCTTCACAAGGTCTCTTTGATGGTCGGGAATTAAGGTTCATTTGGCTGTTTAGGCTCTTGCTTGTAATATCCTCCCTCTTCAATTGAGACTCTGAAGGTTGTAGATTCAGATACTTGGGGTCTGAAGAGACAATTGTTGAGCTAACTTTGACCACCCCATCTGTACGACTGATGTCAGCTGCTCCTGTCTCGGCCAAATCAGTGCTCCCCACAATGACCTGACACTTGCCCATTCCATCTCGTCCCATGTCTTGCCATTCAATGTGCACAGATTCAGCCTCAGGATTCGGGCTCACCGGCGACTGTATCGGTGTCTCACCAAATGGTATCCGGTCCAATGTCTGCGGCAACACAGCACCATGCTCTTCACTGAGGAGGCTGGGTTGTGCCACATTCTCCTCCTGCTGGAATTGCCCACGTTCACCAAGCGCCACTGTCTCAGTTTCCTGCTCAACACCTCTGTTTTTTGGGCAGCATTTTTTCAATATGCCGTCACTCGGCTTTTGTACTTCAGCTCCCTGCTGGGAGCGGGCTCTCGAATCTTTGCATTCGGAGACATTTGTGGCACAGTCAGAGTGTGTCGGCACAACTCCATTCTGCAGAATGCTCAAAGTTTGGGGAACCGTCTCCCTCTGTGTACACAGCCCCAGCTCACCCAGGGTCCCCTGCACAATCTGGGCAACCCCTCTCCTGGGCATCCCTTCTCCTGCAGACTGGTCTTCAGCTTCCTTGGAGAAGATAAACTGCTGCTCACGGTGACCAGGAGGTAAATGGGAGTGGTGCTTCCTCTCCAACTGTTCATCGTCGAGCTCAAGATCTTCAGCTCCTTCTTCACCGAAGACCATCGACTCTTCAGAGAAACCAGTTGGACGGCAGATATCCTCTGAGATCCTCTCGTCTTCAGATACACATGTACAGGGAGTGACTGTTCGTGAGGTTTGTACTGGGTCACCTTTATTCCTGATGGAGGTGGGGAGACTCAAGTTCACCTCCCCCACATCTGTACAGTCTGGTGAAGGAGGAGAAACGTTGAGATTAGCTTTGCCCATGATGATGTTCAGCTCCTCCGCATTCTCCACAGTAGCGAGTGCACTGTCTGATAAGGTACCCGGCAGCTGTGTACAGGTCAGCTGTTCTGGGTAGGAGGCCTCCTCTTCTTCACTAGCAGTTTGTTCGCTCAAGTCATTCCTTTCCATTGGCTCACATGGTGTGACGTGGCCTGAAGCACTTTGCTCACTGGACTCTTCCTCTCCCTCTAGCCCGTACGAATCCAGCGTCTCAGGGAACTGAGAGACTGGGATAGATCCTTCCCCCGAGACCTTGTCCAACAAACCAGTCTCTCTCCCAGCCTTGGGATTTTCACGTTTGGAGCTGTCCATTTCCAGGTCATATTGAACACACTGCTGTCTTGTATCAGGGCTGGGTGACGCAGTAGGGGACCCTGCCTGCTCCCGAGCCCGGCAAACTCCGACACAGAGTTCCAACAATCCAGCAGGTTCCTCCGAGACTCGGGACCTCGCCATCTCTCCAGACGTCTCCTCCAGAAGAACGTCCTTCTCAGAGGATGCAGGAGTTGGTTGCTCTCCAGCTTTGAGTTGCTTCTGACCGACTCCTCCAGTCTCACGACCACCCGGTCTGGGGGGCACGGCTGCGGTGAAAAGCTGGGGCTGTATACGGGGGGCAGCTGTGATCCAAACGAGCCCCTCCTCCTGGCAAACACTGACCTGTGCACGCCCAGGAGTTAGTTCAGGCTGCACTGCATGCTCGTCACTACAAATCTCATCTTCCTCCCCCTCAGCACCTTCTCGGCCAGTCAGCTGAGTTTCTTCCATCGAACAGCAGTTTGCATCATCGCCCAACACACCCGTCACAGTGGACTCTTCCTCCTCTGCCCCACGACACAAACCCAGGCTCATAGGTAATTCTCTCCCGGTCAAGTTCAATTCCTTCACCAATGGGCTGTGACTTTGCAGTTCTCTGTTCTCTGGAGTGGCAGGTCTCAACATGAGCTCTTCAGCTATGTTTTCATCTTCACTCTGCTCTTCAACTGGATCCTCAAGTTCAATCCTTTGGGAATCAGAGAAACTGGGTTGGACAAGCTCCCCCTCCACCCCATCCACAGCTTCCGCCTTCCCCCCGTGAACCAGCAGGAATTGGGTCCTCTCAGTGCCTTCAGTTCCACTCAATCCCACCTCTGGCACCTCATCATGTGCGTGAGGCATGGCCTGCTCAAACTGATCAGTGTCTGCCGCCCCCAAACACAGAGGTTCATCATGCCATCCTGCCGCTTGGTCGTTTCCCCCACTCAACTCCGATTCACTCCCACACGCTGTGTCAACTGTCGGATAAGCTTCCTGAGTCACAGGCCAGGCATCAGGAACAGAGGACGTCAAATCACTCCTCTGCACAGACACGGACTCAGAAAGGAGGACAGAGTTGTTCGTCGTCACACTCAGCTCAGTCAGGGTTGTCACACCAAAGTGTGCAGCAGCTGCAGTAGCAGAGGCTTCACCCAGGAGAGAGGGGTTACACACAGAGGATTCACAATCTCTAGTGCTGCCAGTACAAGCGCGCACCTTCTTTATAGAAGGTTCTTCAGTGGAGTCAGCAGAAGGAGCATCAGCTGTTTCCCCAGAGTCTCTAAATTCATCTCTGATCTCTGCAGCATTTTCAGACATAGGAGCTCCCTCCTGACACCCATGGGTGACAGGACTGTCACGGCCACCATGCCAGGTAGCACCCATGGTCGAGGGAGACAGTGGGACAGTTCTGGCTGGTGATTCTGGGCTTTCTCCTGCCTCTGCTACTGGGCACGAAGTCAAGGCCATCGGCCTCACAGGAGGACAATATTGGATTGGTGATTTGGTGGTCTCAAATTTACCATTCCCCACCGGAAGGTGTGGTCCTGGCCTGTCAATTTCAGAGTCCATCACTGGAGACAGGTTCACCCGCTCTTCACCTGGGAAATGCCTAACTATCTTTGTTGTAACAGTGTTTGTGAAATGATTGCAGGACTCACTCAGCAATTCTGACTGCACGTCGGTTGTTAGAAATCCCGAGGTCAAGTGTCCCTCCCCTTCAACATGGTCCAGTCTGGGCTGATCCTGTCCAGTTTCAGACAATGCCAGAGGTTCGTCTGTCACACCGGGTTCTGGATGGCTCTCATCTTGGGATGGATCTAGATTATCTCGGTCTGGGGTAACCATAGCGGCTTCCAGCAGATTCTCTGAACTTGCTGCCTCAGCCTGGAATTCCAAGCTGCTTAAAACTCGGTTATCGCTGGAAGGCACATTCATTGCTGAGTGCTTGCAGTGGCTTTGATTAATGGTCTCTTTCTCTGCTGTGGAATTCAAGGTTTCACTCTGCATGAGTGGGCAAAGAGTATCATAATTTGCAGGTGTCACTGTGCAAGAGGGAACGTGAGCTACACCTATACCAAGCTGACGTGCCACTAGTGTCTCTGCAGCTTCCAATCCAAACTGATTGGCTGGCTCTCTCACCGGCATCAATGGCTCAGATCCTTCCAGCTCCTCCTCCCTCTCGACATCGCCCAGAGGTGGTGCCACAGGAGATCGCTCTGACAATGGGGATTCGTCCACCTCTCCCTCAGCTCCACAATTTCCAGCCTCAGTGACAATGACACGGGCACTCGTCAGCTGCAACTCCGAGGGTGCTGGGCAAGTATTGGACAGATCAGATTCCACAATCTCATCCCTGGCCACAGACCTGGACACTGAGTCAACATCCATATCTTCATCCGATCCAACAGTATCTCCAATCTCCATGGAATTATCTTCAAGTGTAGAAACCAGGGTCTCCGAAGTCTCCACAACACCAGAGCTATTGCCATGGAGATACCCTTCCTTTACCATTCCAGTATTTAGAGTGTGTCCTCCCACTGTCTCAACATTTACATCCACAGATCCAATGGGAATACTTGGAAATTCTTTACATTCCAGAAGATTCAGTCTACCATCATGTGATTCACAGGTTTGGTCAGTTGCATCTAACTCGCTCTGATCAATCGAGTCACGTTCACATTGCATTTCCACACTTTCCATGAAAGTGACAACACCCTCTGGTTTGGAGATTTCTGGAGTATTTCCCTGAATTACACAGCCTCTGATATCTCCTGTTGTCTCTCCATGCTCGGTGCTAGGCCACTCTCCCTCACAGAGTTGACCAGCTGCACTGACTCCACCCTGTGGCCCAGCCTGATTGGAGTGCCCAAGTTCCACAATGGAACAGCAGCTCCCCTTTCCTGGATCGAGACTCGGCAGGTTAACAGAGTTGGCTAATTCAGATGCAGAATGGTCAGTGGGTGAACAGGAACTGACTGGAATGCTGCACACACTCCTGGCTGCTTTGATGAACAATAGCGCCTCAGGTTCGATCCCAGCTGAGTAGGCAGAACCATCATCGTTTGATAAGGAAATGGGTGAAGGGGGACAGTCAGCCAGTGCAGGGTTACAAACCTTTGCTGACCACCCTTCAGTCTGGATCGTACTATCCTCTGCTGCCTTACTAGCCACAGAAAGTCCATCTACATCCGGGACCTCCACCTTCCCTGTGACCGCTGACTTGGAATCAGTGTCTGATAATTCTGGGTCAACCAAACGTCCTCCTTTTCCCATCTGCCCTGTCGTTTCTCCTGGTGAAGCGTCTGAAGCTTCTAACCTCAAGCCCAATGTACCCAGAAGGTGCGGCTTATCAAAGACAAATGTATTGTCACTTGAGCTCAGGTGCTCAGTTGTTGAGTCAGCATCAAGCGTGGCTTTACTGACTGGTGGACATCGAGAAGAAACGTCTTGTGACTGTCCATTGCTTGAGAGATCAGATTCCATCCCAGAACAGCTTGGGATCTGCACATTAGACACCCTAGCAGCAAGCTCACACTCCACAGGTTGTACTCCTGGATCACTGGCTGATTCCCCTTCAGCTCCCACAGTCTCAGAGCGGTCACAGTTCACATCTTTACGCAGGTCATCATCCACCCACTGCCTAGCCACTGGCGATTCCCCAGCCATTGCCGGTTCCTCACTCCCTCTCGATTTGCCAGTCACTGACAGGGGACCTGCACCATTTACACTCTGAGGGAGTCCAGACCCTCCATGCTCACCAGGTGAGCCCATATTCTCATCCCCCACACATGCTGTCATGGTGTTGCCATCTCTATCCTGACATAACAAGTCAGATGCCGGAATATTTTTATCTAAGTTGTCATTTCTTGGATCATCAATGGGTTTGTGCAAAATCCGTCCTGTGTGGCCACAGGTCAAACCCCCTCCAGATACAGAGTTACTCTCAACAGGTTTGAAATCGATGAAAGAACCGTCTGCCGTGACACTGTGTGGTATCACTGTCTGTACAGGTCTCTCTGCTGAGCCAATCTCATTCGGTACAGATTGAATTTCCTCGTTTTCAACATTCCACTTGGAAGTGTGATCCGGCTGCTTGGCAGCACAAGAATGCAGTGTTTCGGACTCCTCCATAGACTCAGTCAGCTCACTTTGCCTTAGACAGCTGTCGTCACTCAGTAAGTGGCACTGACTCTCCACAGAGTCCCAGCAGGAGTTACTCAGGGTAGGCATAGTGTCTGTTGGTGTGACGCCCCCTCTAACCACATCTAAAGCCTCCTGGACCTCTTCAGTCAGGGCGCCATCTTGCATCCTGAGCTCAGTCTCAGTGCGCTCATTATCAATATTCTCTACAACGGTATCGCTGTCCAACTGTGGCTCCATGCTCACTGCTGCTGTGGCATCTAACATGGAAGGTGCCCATTCCATACCCACTGCAGCCTCTGTCCCATGCTCTCCCATGCTGGGAGAACCCTCCTGGACGTCCCTCTGGGAGGGCTGGTTGGTGCTACCTGCCAGGGTCACTGACCCAGCAGCAGTCAGACCAGTTGAGTCCCCTTTAACTGAAGTGGTTTGATCCATCGTCAGATGAGTGTGTGTTGACGTGCGGTATCCCCTCACACTCTCACTCCAACTACCTCGCTTCGCTGAGTCCTGATGAAAGCATGGCATGGGGGTCAGGGCTTGGGCAGTGGTGGCCACAGTGGCATCTTCTGATCTCCATCCCATTTGACCGAGTGACACCAATGCCAGTTTATTACCCTGGAAGGTTGACGGATGCACCTTTGAGCCAGGCCTTTCCTCCAGGGGAGGCGGGGCTTCTCCTGGAGGTGGAGTTGTCTGTGTGCGACTTTCAGGCAGGGGTCTGTTCGAATGTTCACCGGGACCTGGACAAGTAGGATGGTCAAACTTCCCTGAGTCCACCGGCTGGAGATAGGATCCACAATGAGTGATCTGGGAATTGGTCAACCAGCCACTCTGAGATCCCTCAGCAACAGCTGAGGCAGAATACTGGGAAGTTGATCCCGGAGGAACCAGTGGCACCACAAGACCATGGGACACTCCGGTTAGCAGGGAGGTGGATCCTGAGATCTCGGGTGCAAGCTGACGATCTGGAAAACACATCATGCGAGGTGGGGCCAATTCAGGTCTTGGATATGTTGGGTGAGGAGCCCCTGAAACCAATGGGCACCCCCCAGAGTCATGCAGTGCCATGGCATGTCTGACACCAGCGTCTGCTACATCCACAGGCCACCGAACTCCCTGCAGGAACCCAGGGAACATTCCCAAGAAGCACTGGGGCATCGGCAATCTCTGGCAAGAGGCAGGAACAAACATTGAGCTCTGCATTTGATAGAAACACAGATTATTTTTAACCAGCTTCACATAAAAAGGTTTGGCAGCATTGATTACTCAATGTATACATGTTGCATACATTTAAAAAAATGACTTTCCCAATAGGCCTATAGAACACACCTCGCAACACACTCAGCTTCTCCTGAATTCTGGGCTGCATACATTATAATGGCTGCTCTATATTCATGAACCCAAAATGTAGAAACTCAACTGGTTCATAACACTCTTCAGTGAAGACACAGTGAGACTGTTACCTATAGGAATCCACATTGGGGTTCCAATTTCTCAATGAGCCGGGACCACATGCTGGACAGGCAGCGGGGCAGTATGGATGGATGGATGGTTGGACAACATACCAAATCAATGAGACATCAATCCCCATCTGCCAACTTTGGCAGATATAGAAATTCTTAAGACAATTTTAAGAAGGGAGGGGAGTTCAGCCTGGAATCATGGTCAATATTCATCTCTCAAGCAACATTATGAAAACAGATGCTCTCAGTCATTCCCTCATTGCTGGTTTACATTGTAGGCAGGGGTCAGGGATACAGTGATCACATTCTAACGGCTGCAAAGCACTTTGGGACAAGAAAGGCACTTGAGAAATGTAAATCATCCTTTTTGTTTTGTGACTATGATTTTGCAAAATTAGAGCGAACAGTAGCATGCAGATTGTCTGCCTCAGTCTAAGGAAAAGGTTAATCAGTATGTGGAACCTGCTACTGTCCTCATTGTAAGGCAAACTTGCACAATTGTCTACACTGAGGTCAGTGACGTTTGGACCCCTGACCAGACCAAGCAAGGTCCCACTATAAGTGCTGCTTACCTGGAGATGGGAGCTGGCCCCAGGATCCTGTCTCAATCCATTGCTGCCTTCCTGCTCGCAGTCACACAGCTCAAACTGAGAAAACACCACAAACAATATAATCAGTGCAGACTTCAACCTTCACACCACATCCTCCTCCTTGGGTGATCGTCCATAACTACCTGGCACACTGCACCCATCGGTCTGGTTTTTGAGTAGAACGTGGACATCACTGGCTTGGTTATTTATTGCCCATCCCTAATTGACCCTTGACAAGGTTGCAGCTACCTTCTTGAAGTGCAGCAGTCCTTCTCATCGTGGCACATGGAGTCACATTGGTGGGGAGGGGGAAGATGTGTAGGAATGCAGAGGGAGTGGAGGATAGATTATTCAGAGGAAAAGACACGAGCCTTGGCAATGTACAGCACAGTACCAGAAGACGGTGTTGCATGCCAGAGGCCAGGATTCAGGGCATCTTCTCTGCAACAGAGAGAAACTTGCAATGCATGAGCACACAAATAAACAGGCAGGAATAGGTCATTTAATGAGATCATGGCTAATCTGTTTGTCTTTCAAAATTAACATTCCCATGTAACCCCAAACATGCCTCGATTCCCCGCCTGACTAATTCCACCATTCCACCAATGTCTCAAAAATATTAGATGGCTCTTTGAACAGGAGTAGGCCATTTGGCCCTTCTAGCCTGCTCTGCCTTTCATTATGATCATGGGCTGAGCCCCATCTCAATGTCTTATCCCCACGTTCTCTCCATGCCCCTCGATGCTATTAATATCAAACCTGTTAGTGTTATTGATCTCTTTCTCAAGAGACTTGGCCACCACAGTCTTCTGGGTGGATAATTCCACAGGTTCATTATCCTTTGGAGAGTGAAGCAAGATTCCAACATCTCAATCGAAAATGGTCTCCCCACAGTATCCTGAGACTGTGTTCCTTGACTCTCGACTCCCCAACCAGGGAGAACATCTTCCTTGCATCGATTCTGCCCAGCCCGTTAGAATTTATACATTGCTATCAGTTCCTCTCTCACCTTAAATCCTAGTGATACAGGCCCAGTTAAACCATTCGAGAGAGTTTTGCCATGTCTGGTATTAGTCTAGTGAACCTCTGTTATACTCCCCCTACGGCAAGTACATCCTCTCTTCGCTAGGGAAACCAAAACCAAACACAACACTCCATAGCAATGCCCAGTATAAGCACATCCTTACTTCTGAACAAAGTTTTTTGCAAAGAAGGACAACAGATCATTAAGCTTCCTAACTAGTTTCATACCTAAAACAAAAACAATGAATACTGGAGAAACTCAGCAGGTTGGGCAGCATCAGTGGAGAGAGAAGCAATTGTCAGAACTTGCTGCCTATTTCCTTTCACTAACTGGTGTACAAGGATACTCGTTCGGAAAAGATTTACAAGGATGTTGCCAGGGTTGGAGGATTTGAGCTATAGGGAGAGGCTGAACAGGCTGGGGCTGTTTTCCCTGGAGCATCGGAGGCCGAGGGCTGACCTTCTAGAGGTTTATAAAATCATGAGGGGCATGGCTAGGATAAATAGATAAGGTCTTTTCCCCAGAGTGAAGCTGAGACGAATGATTCTAAATTACATAAGGGTATGAAGATAGACCTGGCTGAAGGGAGTTGGGAAATGAAGTTAAGGGAAGAGTCCATAGAAATGCAATGGTAGACATTTAAGGATATATTTCAGAATATTCCAACAATAAACAGTCCAGAATTAGACGGCATAGGTTTAGGTGAGATATAAGAGACAACTAAGGGGCAACTTTTTCACGCAGAGGGTGGTGCGTGTATGGAATGAGTTGCCAAAGGATGTGGTGGAGGCTGGTACAATTGCAACATTTAAAAGACATTTGGTTGGGTGTATGAATAGGGATGGAAATGTGTTGCTGGAAAAGCGCAGCAGGTCAGGCAGCATCTAGGGAACAGGAGAATCGACGTTTCGGGCATTAGCCCTTCTTCAGGAATAGGAAGGGTTTGGAGGGATATGGGCCAGGTGCTGGGCAGGTGGGACTAGATTGGGTTGGGATCTTTGTTTGGCATGGACGGGTTGGACAAAGGGTCTGTTTCTGTGCTGTATATCTCTAACTCTATGACATCCAGATCCCTTTGGATATCCACACTTCCCAATACATCAGCATTTAGGTAACACACCGTCTACCTGTTTCAGAGACCAAAGTGCATAACTTAACATTTATCGATGTCAAACTGCATTCCCACACACTCAACTTGTCTAGATTGCCCTGAAGCCACCTTCCATCCTCTTCACAACTCACCTAGATTTCTGTCATCAGCAAACTTGGAAATGTTACATTTGGTTCCCCCATTCTGGATTAGTGGTGCTGGAAGAGCACAGCAGTTCAGGCAGCATCCAAGGAGTTCGAAATCAACGTTTCGGGCAAAAGCCCTTCATCAGGAATAAACGCAGTGAGCCTGGAGAGTGGAGAGATAAGCTAGAGGAGGGTGGGGGTGGGGAGAAAGTAGCATAGAGTACAATGGGTGAGTGGGAGAGGGGATGAAGGTGATAGGTCAGGGAGGAGAGGGTGGAGTGGATAGGTGGAAAAGGAGATAGGCAGGTAGGACGTCATGGGGACAGTGCTGAGCTGAAAGTTCAGAACTAGGATGAGGTGGGGGAAGGGGAAATGAGGAAACTGTTGAAGTCCACATTGATGCCCTGGGGTTGAAGTGTTCCGAGAC
>NC_057714.1:121750004-121752764 GCF_004010195.1 Chiloscyllium plagiosum | reverse complement strand
CTACCTGCCTATCTTCTTTTCCACCTATTCACTCCACCCTCCTCCCTGACCTATCACCTTCATCCCCTCCCCCACTCACCCATTGAACTCTATGCTACTTTCTCCCCACCCTCCTCTCACTTATCTTTCCACGCTCCAGGCTCACTGCCTTTATTCCTGATGAAGGGCTTTTACCCGAAACGTCGATTTCGAAGCTCCTTGGATGCTGCCTGAAATGCTGCGCTCTTCCAGCACCACTAATCCAGAATCTGGTTTCCAGTATCTGCAGTCATTGTTTTTACCTATTTGGTTCCCCCAGCCAGGTCATTTATTTACATCGTGAATAGTTGCAGCCCCAAGCACTAATCTTCGCAGTACATCACTAATCTGCCACCAAGAAAAAGAACCACTTACTCCTACAATGTTCCCTGCCTATTAATCAATGCCAATATATTACCTCCAATCCCATGTGCTTTAATTTTGCTCACCAGCCTCTTATGTGGGATCTTAGCAAAAACCCCTACACCATGAGCTCTCATTTAGCATAATGCAATAAGAAAAAAATTCCCAGCAAATTGTATAATGAGTGCAGAAACGATGAAATACTTCAACTTGCCCAAATGGGGTGCATTGCCAACAACACTTAAGAAACTCAACTCAGGATGAAGTGGCCCACTTGACCACCATCATCGTACAATGATAGCAGTGTGCGCTATCAACAATTCGCACTACAGTAACTCGGCAACTCTCCTCTGACAGCTCATTGCAAACTCATGATCTCTGCCACCCAGAAGGACAAGGGCAGCAGATATGCAGGATCACATCCACCTGCAAGTTCCAACCTAAGACCCTCATCATCTTACCTTGGAAATTCCTTTATGGGCAATAAACATTAGCCAGTTACCAATGCTCACATGCCACAAACGAATACAAAAAAAAGTGATAAATTATAAGACTAGGACTAGGGAAGAAAACGAGGCAGCAATAAGGAAATTTGTCACCTGAGTGTGAAGGAAGGTGATAGCATACAAAGGTTAAGAGTGCACAAACAATTAAGGATAGAGGTTATGGAAATAGTAAAAGGACAAAACTAAATTCTCTATATCTGAATGCGAGCAGCATTCATAACTGATTAACTGAAAGCTCAAACAGAAACAATACATAGGATGTGATCGACTGGCAGCTTAATGCTCCAGGATACAAATGTTACAGAAAGGATAGAAAGGGAGGCAAGAGAGGATGGGGAGTGGCATTTTTGATAAGGGATAGCATTACAGCTGTGCTGAGGGAGGATATTCCCGGAAATACATCCAGGGAATTATTTGGGTGGAACTGAGAAATAAGAAAGGGATGATCACCTTATTGGGATTGTATTATAGACCCCCTAATAGTCAGAGGGAAATTGAGAAACAAACTTGTAAGGAGATCTCAACTATCTGTAAGAAAAATAGGGTGGTTATGGTAGGGGATTTTAACTTTCCAAACATAGAGTGGGACTGCCACAGTGTTAAGGGTTTAGATGGAGTGGAATTTGTTAAGTGTGGACAAGAAAACTTTCTGATTCAGTGTGTGGATGTACTTATTAGAGAAGGTGCAAAACTTGACCTACCCTTGGGAAATAAGGTAGGGCATGTGACTAAGGTGTCAGTGGGGGAGCACTTTCGGGCCAGCAACCATAATTCCATTCGTTTTAAAATAGTGATGGAAAAGGATAGACCAGATCTAAAAGTTGAAGTTCTAAATTGGAGAAAAGCCAATTTTGACGCTATTAGGCAAGAACTTTCAAAAGCTGATTGGGGGCAGATGTTCACAGGTAAAGGGACGGCAGGAAAATGGGAAGCCTTCAGGAATGAGATAACGAGAATCCAGAGAAAGTATATTGCTATTAGGGTGAAAGGAAAAGCTGGTAAGTATAGGGAATGGTGGATGACGAAAGAAATTGAGAGTTTGTTTAAGAAAAAGAAGGAAGCATATGTAAGGTATAGACAGGATAGATCGAGTGAATCCTTAGAAGAGTATAAAGGAAGGAGTATACTTAAGAGGGAAATCAGGAGGGCAAAAAGAGGACATAAGATAGCGTTGGCAAATAGTATTAAGGAGAATCCAAAGAGTTTTCACAAATACATTAAGGACAAAAGGGTAACTAGGGAGAGAATAGGGCCCCTCAAAGATCAGCAAGGCAGCTTTTGTGTGGAGCCGCAGAAAATGGGGGAGATACTAAACGAGTATTTTGCATCAGTGTTTACTGCGGAAGATATAGACTGTAGGAAAATAGATGGTGACGCCTTGCAAAATGTCCATACTACAGAGGAGGAAGTGCTCGATGACTTGAAACGCATAAAGGTGGATAAATCCCCAGGACCTGATCAGGTGTACCCAAGAACTCTGTAGGAAGCTAGAGAAATGATTGCTGGGCCTCTTGCTGAGATATTTGTATCATCGATAGTCACACCTGAAGTGCCAGAAGACTGGAAGTTGGCTAACGTGGTGCCACTGTTTAAGAAGGGTGGTAAGGACAAGCCAGGGATAATTGACCAGTGAGCCTGATGTCGATGGTGGGCAAGTTGTTGGAGAGAATCCTGAGGGACAGGATGTACATGTATTTGGAAAGGCAAGGACTGATTAGGGATATTCAACATGGCTTTGTGCATGGGAAATCATGTCTCACAAACTTGATTGAGTTTTTTGAAGAAGTAACAAAGAGGATTGATGAGGGCAGAGCAGTAGATGTGATCTAAATCGACTTCAGTCAGGTGTTCAACAAGGTTCCCAATGGGATAC
>NC_057714.1:121730482-121749428 GCF_004010195.1 Chiloscyllium plagiosum | reverse complement strand
CTGGAAGTCCAGAACTAGAGGGCATAGGTTTAGGGTGAGAGGGGAAAGATATAAAAAAGACCTAAGGGGCAACTTTTTCACGCAGAGGGTGGTATGTGTATGGAATGAGCTGCCAGAGGAAATGGGGGAGGCTGGTACAATCGCAACATTTAAGAGGCATTTGAATAGGTATATGAATAGGAAGGGTTTGGAGGGATATGGGCCGGGTGCTGGCAGGTGGGACTAGATTGGGTTGGGATATCTGGTCGGCATGGACGGGTTGGACCGAAGGGTCTGTTTCCATGCTGTACATCTCAATGACTCTATGACAATATCGGGCCATGCCTGCAAGATGACAAAGGGAACGTAACACTTCAGGTCAGGAAACGATGAAAAGGTGATGGGGTAGGTCTGTTATTATAGACGAGTTGAAACTTTATTGCTGGAACAGCACAGCAGGTCAGGCAGCATCCAGGGAACAGGAGATTCGACGTTTCGGGCACAGGCCCTTCTTCAGGAATCCTGAAGAAGGGCCTGTGTCCGAAACGTCGAATCTCCTGTTCCCTGGATGCTGCCTGACCTGCTGTGCTGTTCCAGCAATAAAGTTTCAACTTTGATCTCCAGCATCTGCAGACCTCACTTTCTCCTCTGTTATTATAGACGATCCAAGTACAATAGACAGAAGTGACCTTCTAGACAAGAGAACATGCAATCTGTTTGGGTGGAGATGAGAGGTAGGAAAGGTAAGGAGGAACTTATAACAGTGGTTTAGAGGGCCCCTAACATAAACCATATTGTAGAACAGATAGAATTTATGGGGGCTTTTAAGAAAGGTATTTCAATAAATGTGTGATTTTAATCTACAAATTCCAGTGCAAGGGTGACCTGGAAGATAAGGTCAGAGAGATTCTTTCTTATGTCAGCATGTTTTGGAGTCAAAGGTTTTAGATTTGATACGATGCAAAAAAAGACAGATTTAATTGGTGACCTCATAATAAAGACACCCTTAGGTAGCACTGCATGATTGAATTTTGCAATCGGGTGGAGGGAGAGAAAAGTGAATCTGAGACGAATGATTCTAAATTACATAAGGGTATAAAGATACAGCTGGTTGAAGGGAGTTAGGAAATGAGGTTAAGGGATGAGTAAGTAGAAATATATCCTTAAATATCTACCATTGTATTTCAGAATATTCCAAAAATAAACATTCCAGTGAGAAAGAAGGACACGTCATCTGGGGTTAACAGAGGAAATTAAAACTGGAAAGTAAAAATGCACAGTGGCAGGTCAAGAGATTGGGCAGACTACAAAAAGCAGCAAAGGAAGACTAAAAGATTAATGGAGAAATTACAATGAGAAAAAGCTAGTTAGAAGCATTAAAAACATAGCAAGAGTTATAATAGATATTTAAGAGGGGAGTGAGTAAGTGAGCCTTGGTCCTCTAAAGAGAAAAAGACAGATTAAATGATATTTTGCACCTGTCTTCACTGTCGAGAATAATTGTTAACGGCAGAGAGGAACAAAAGCAGCCATGCTCACCAGAAAAACAATATGGAGAAAATCACTGCATCTAAAATCTGTTGTTGGCAAGATGCAACTTGGAGTGCCAGGAGCCCTCACCAATTTACAATCTATTCCACCGACATGGATTAAGGGAACAAATGGAGGGCTACTAATTTCCTCATGCACAATGGTAAGGAGGAACGTAAGCTGCAAAGAGAACATAAGGAGTTCCCAAAGGAATGCAGACAGGTTAAGTGAGTGAGCAAAAATCCGACAGATGGAACATTAAGTTCAACAAATTCAGCCTGTGAACTCTCACCCCTATTTTGTTTATTTGCCTTGTGCTGATTTAATTTGAATCTGTTTTCCATATTTTAGCTTGCAGAAAGAGATGTTCATTACATTTACACTCACTCTCATTGTCTCTTTTACAACCCTTACCCCCTCAAATCACATTTCTACCTCCTTTCAGTTGTAAAGGGTGAGTGATATCACAAATGATTAACTCTGTTTAGACCATAAGACGATTAGATATAGGAGCAGAATTAGGCCATTGAGTTTGCTCTGCCATTCAATCATGGTCGATTCTCAACCCAATTCACCTGCCTTCTCCCTGTAACCTTTGACCCCCTCAATAATCAAGAACCTATCTATCTCTATCTTAAAAACATTCAATGACTTGGCTTCCACAGCCCTCTGCAGCAAGGAGTTCCACAGATTCATCAACCTCTCACTGAAGAAATTCCTCATCTCAGTTCTAAAGTGCTGTCCTTTCACTCTGATCCAATGCCCTTGGGTCTTAGTCTCTGCTACTAATGAAAACATTTTCTCCACGTCCATTCAGGCTTCTCTGTATTCTGTAGGTTTCAATCTGATTCCTCCACTATCCTTCTAAGCTCCATTGAGTACAGACGCATCACGAATTTGAGCAAAGGATCCGGAGTCATGTGGAGGCCGGACTAAGTAAGGACAGCAGATTTCCTTCCCTGAAGGACATTAATGAATCAGATGGATTTTTTGTTTGCAACAATAATTGATCACTATCCTTGAGACCAGTTTACAATTCCAGATTCATGAACTGAATTCCAATTCCATGATGATGGCAGCATCTGTGGAGAGAAAGCAGAGTTAACATTTCAGCCCCAGTGACACCCATTTCTGATGGGTCTCTCCACAGATGCTGCCAAACCAGCTGAGTTTTACCAGCACTTTGTTTTTGTTTTAAATAAAAGGCATACTTGTTACAGGAAGGTTTTCGGGTGACCCATGAGATCAATTCCTGCAATGAGGGGGCTTTCCTATGAGGAATGATTGAGGAGATTGAGTCTACACTCTGAGATTTAGAAGAATATAAGGAAATCTTACAGAAAATAAGAAGATTCTTGACAAGAAGAGATGCTGCTTCCAACCAAGGGAAATTTAAGACAGGAGATTCCTGGATTGACTTGCAAGTGTGGGTTAAGGCAAGATGAGGCGAAATTTCTTCACACAGAGGAAGGTGATTCTTTGGAATCCAGACAGCAGCACAGGGATAAATGTGGAGCATACTGTGCAGAATCTTATCTGGCACACAGGAAGATGGTTGTGGTTGTTGGAGCTCAGTCATCTCAGCTCCAGACATCTCTGCAGGAGTTCCTCAGGATAGTGTTACAGGCCCAACCTCCAGTTGCTTCACCAATGACCTTCCCTCCATCATAAGTTCAGAAGTGGGGATGTTTGCCTCCAATTACACAATGTTCAGCACCATTTACAACTCCTCTGATACTGGAGCAGTCCGTGTTCAAATGCAACAAGATCTGGACAATATCCAGCCTTGGACTGACAAGTGGTAGACAATATGCACACCACACAAGTGCCAGGCAATGACCAACTCCAACAAGAGAGAATCTAACCATCACCTTTGATATTCAATGGCATTGCCAATACTGAATCTCCCACGAACAATACCCTGGGGGTAATCATTGATCAGAAACTCAACTGGACTCACCAGTTTCCTCCTACAGTCCATACATGTGCAGGTTGGATGAATTGGCCATATTAAACTGCCCAGTGTACAGGGATGTACAGGCTGGGTAGATTAGCCATGGTAAATGTGGAGTTACAGGGATGGTGTGGGTGGTTTAGGATGTTCTTCAGAGGGTTGGTGCAGGCTTGATGGGCCGAATGGCCTCTATCTGCACTGTAGGTACGCTATGATTCTATTTAAAAGCAGTGGCTGCAAAAGTAGATCAGAAGCTAGGAACACTGCAGCAAGTAACTCACCTCCTGACTCCCCAAAGCACGTCCAACATCTACATGGCACAATTCAGGAGTGTGATGGAATACTCCCCACTTGCCTGGATGGATGCAGACAAAGCAGTTCACGCTTGATTGGCACAACATCCACAAACATTCACTTCCTCCACCTCCAAAACTCCATAGCAGCAGTGCGTACCATCTACAAGAGGCACTGCAGAAATACACTAAGGCTCCTTAGACAGCACCTTCCAAATCCATGTCTGCTGTCATCCAGAAGGACAGGGCAGCGGATACATAGGAACACCAACCCCTGCAGGTTCCCCTCCGAACCACTCTGTCATCCTGACTTGGAAATATATCACCATTCCTTCAGCATCACTGGGTCACAATCCGAGAATTCCGTCCCTAACATCAATGCATAGCAGATGGACTGCAGTTGTTCAAGGCGGCAGCTTACCATCACTTTCTCAATGGCAACTAAGGATGTGCAATGAATAGTAACCCAGTCGGTGAGATCCACATCCATGAATGAATAAAACAAGATATTCAAGTCAAAGGTTGACAGATTTCTGAGCAGCTAATGCCTTATTCAGTGATAGACAGGTTCCAAAGACCAAATGATTTGTCGAGCTCCTTTCTTATGCTCGGTCCTGGTCTCTAAAGTTCCTCTACAGAGAGCCAGGATTCACTGTACAGGAACTCTAGTACGTCGGATGGAGCAGCTTTTGTGCATGTATGCAGGAGGGTTTTCCAACACAGTATGTCGAAGGGCCGATAAGAAGGGAGGCCACACTGGATCTGGTGCCTGGTAATGCACCAGGCCAGGTGTTTAAATTAGTGGTAGGTGAGCATTTTGGAGACTGTGACCATAATTCAGTTACGTTTAGTTCAGCAATGGAAAGGGATAGGTACATGCCACAGGACAAGAGTCATCAATTCGGCAAGGGCAATTATAATGCGATTAGACAAGACTTAGGATGCATAGAATGGGGTAGCAAAATGCAGGGGATGGGGACAATCAAAATGTGGAGCTGGTTTAAGGAACAGATATTGCCTGTCCATGATAGGTATGTCCCTGTCAGGCAGGGAGGAAGTGATAAGGTAAGGGAACTGTGGTCTACCACAGAAATCACATCTCTTGTTACGAAGAAGAAGGAGGCGGCTTATGGGACGATGAGACGAGATGGTTCAGATGAGGCGATGGAGAGTTACAGATTAGCTAGGAAGGATTTAAAGAGAGAGTTAAGAAGAGCAAAAAGGACATGAGCAGTGTTTAGCAGGTAGAATAAAGGAGAACCCTAAATCTTTCTATAGATATGTGAGGAATAAAAGGATGACTAGGGTAGGAATAAGACCAAAGACAGAAGTGGGAAGTTGTGTGTGGACCCTGTGGAGATCGGAGGGGTGCTAAACGAATATTTTTCACTGATTTTCACTCAGGAAAAGGATGATATTGTAGGGGAGAAGAATGAGATATGAGATATTAGACTAGAAAGGATCGAGGTTAGTAAGGAGGAGGTTTTATCAATTCTAGAAGGAGTGAAAGTAGACAAGTCCCCTGGGCCGGATGGGATTTATCCGAGGATTCTCTGGGAAGCTCGGGAGGATATGGCGGAGCCTTTGGCCTGGATTTTTGAGTTGTCATTGTCTACAGGTTTAGTACCAGAGGACTGGAGGATTGCAAATGTTGTGCCCTTGCTCAAGAAGGGCAATAGAGATGACCCAGGTAATTATAGACCAGTGAGCCTTATTTCTGTTGTAGGAAAAGTTTTGGAAAGGATTATATGAGATAGGATTATATGAGATAGGATTTATAATCATCTAGCAGGCAACAATTTGATTTTAGATAATCAACATGGTTTTGTCAAGGGTGGGTCATGTCTCACAAACCTCATTGAGCAATTTGAGAAGGTGACCAAGCACGTGGATGAGAGTAGGTCAGTTGACGTCGTGAACACTGACTTCAGTAAAGCCTTTCATAAGGTTCCACATGGTAGGCTGTTGGATAAAATACAGAGGCACAGGATTGAGGGTGAGTTAGCAGTTTGGATTAGAAAGTGGCTTTCTGGAAGAAGGCAGTAGGTGGTGGTTGATGGAAAATATTCAGCCTGGAGTCCGGTTACTAGTGGTGTGCCACAAGGATCTGTTTTGGGACTACTGCTGTTTGTCATTTTTATAAATGACTTAGATGCAGGCATAGGTGATTGGGTTAGTAAGTTTGCAGATGACACTAAAGTCGGTGGAGTGGTGGACAGTATGGAAAAATGTTTCAGGTTGCGGGGGACTTGGATAAACTGCAGAATTGGGCTGAGAAGTGGCAAGTGGAGTTCAATACAGCTAAATGTGAGGTGATTCACTTTGGTAAGAATAACAGGAAGGCAGAATACTGGGTCAATGAAAAGATCCTTGGTAGTGTGAATGTGCAGTGGGATTTTGGAGTCCATGTATATAGATCCCTGAAAGTTAACACCCAGGTGGATAGTGCTGTTAAGAAGGCATACTGTGTGTTAGATTTTATTGGTAGAGGAATCGAGTTCTAGAGCCGAAATGTCATGCTGCAAATATACAAAATGCTATTGCGGCCTCACTTAGAATATTGTGTACAGTTCTGGTTGCCCCATTACAGGAAGGATGTGGAAGTATTGGAAAAGGTGCAGAGAAGATTTACCAGGATGCTGCCTGGTCTGGAGGGAAGATCTTATGAGGAAAGGCTGAGAGACTTGAACCTGTTCTCATTGGAGAGAAGAAGGCTAAGAGGGGATTTGATAGAGACATACAAGATGATCAGAGGATTAGAAAGGGTAGACAGTGAAAGTCTTTTTCCTCGGTTGATAACGTCAGCTTGTACGAGGGGGCATAACAACAAATTGAGGGGTGATAGATTTAAGACAGATGTCAGAGGCAGTTTCTTTACACAGAGAGTGGTAAGGACGTGGAATGCCCTACCTGCCAACGTAGTTAACTCAGCCACATTAGGGAGATTTAAACAATCCTTGGATTGCTGTAGGCTTGTGGCGCAACGGGAACATGTCTGACTCCAGATAAGAAGGTTGCGTGTTCAAATCACGTCAGTCTCACTGTGCTTAATTGAAGCTCAATTTTTTTTTTTTACTGGGTGGCTTGTTGGTCTAGGGGTATGATTCTCGCTTTGGGTCTTGCCAACTTTAAGTACATTTAAGTTGTCATTGGACAAACATATGGATGTACATGGAATAGAGTAGGTTAGAAAAGGCTTCAGATTGGTATGACAGGTCGGCGCAACATCGAGGGCAGAAGAGCCTGTACTGCGCTGTAATGTTCTACGTTCTAAGCACACGGATGATGAGGGAATGAGCTTAGATGAGTTCACAGGTTGGCACAACATCGAGGACCGAAGGACCTGTTCTGCGCTGTATTGTTCCATGTCCCATGTTCTTGGATAGAGATTTGTTGCTTACAGAGCTAGGGAACTTCTGAAATCGATTCCATGCTGGCCATTCACTACTCCATCATTTTCTTAACAAAACCTTTCAGCATTCCTCCATTAAAGCATTTTGAGAATTCACTTTCAAACAGATTTACCATGAAGTAAAATTCAGAGTTGGGCTGACGGACTCTCTCCCCTCGGTCCACTTGAGAACCCTGCGGATGTCCAAACGTCACTGTATCACCTTCCTTCAGGATGACGTCACCTAAGGTCACAGGAGACAACAGTCATATTTACAGAGTCAAACTTTCACGTCTGCCTCCTCCCTCTCATTTCACTCCACCCCAGCAGGTAAGGGAAACAACTCTCAAACAAGACTACTTGGATATAGATCCCAGGAGACGTTTTACTGGACAAATACAGGGAATGTACGGTATTATGAGGAAAGCATAGACAGGCTAAGCCTGTATCCGCTGGAGTTTAGAGTGTCAGTGGTAACTTAATTGAAATATACAAGATCCTGCGAGGACTTGACCAGATGGATGTGGAAAGGATGTGTCAACGTGTCAGAGAATCTACAACTGAATAAAACTGTTTAAAAATAAGGGATTGAATGAGGGGGGTTTTTTTTGCTCTTAGAGAGTTGAGTGTCTTTGGAATTCCCTTCCTCAGTGTTTGTAGAATCTTTAAATATTTTTAAGATAGAGGTAGATAGATTCTGGATTACCAAGCAGTGAAAGATTATTAGAATATGCAGACATATAGAGTGGAGGGTTAAAACCAGATCAGCCACAATCCTTTTGAATGGCACAGCCAAGCGGCCTATACTTGTTCCTTGTTCATATCACTGTATAAATAAAAAAAGTTTAAAAACTAAAGGACAATGGGTTTCAGATCTTGGCCTGGCCCCCAGGTGCTCCTACCGGCCTGCCCTGATCCCTGCACCAGGTGGAAGTACACTCACTATCTATGCGGCAGTCATTGATGTAAACTCCAGAGAAGCTCGAATCAACTAGCCGGTGCTGGTTATTCTGCAGTGAACGGATAATCCGGGCATGGGTCTTGGAGATAGTCCTGCGCCTTGATTCCTTGGCAGCACTGAGGACGTAATCAACGACATCACCATTCCTTCCAATCAGAGTCACGCGCTTTCTGAAGCTGGGCCAGGTGGTGTGGGGGAAGGAAGAGTGATAGGAGATGAGATTAAAATCTGATATTGAGTGATCAACATGCAAGAGAATGGCCAAAGTGAGGCTATCAAATCCTAGATCTGGGCATCTTTCAACCAGTCAGCTTTCGCAGAAAGTGCTGTCTCCTTACAGTCCACTCAAGGATCAGGCCTCGCTTTAACCAGGCTGGCCCACAGGCCCCGGGTCTCGCTTTAACCAGGCTGGCCCACAGGTCCCGGGCCTCGCTTTAACCAGGCTGGCCCACAGGCCCCGGATCTCGCTTTAACCAGGCTGGCCCACAGGCCCCAGGCCTCGCTTTAACCAGGCTGGCCCACAGGCCCCGGGTCTCGCTTTAACTAGGCTGGCCCACAGGCCCCGGGTCTGGCTTTAACCAGGCTGGCCCACAGGCCCCGGGTCTCGCTTTAACCAGGCTGGCCCACAGGCCCCGGGCCTAGCTTTAACCAGGCTGGCCCACAGATCCCGGGTCTCGCTTTAACCAGGCTGGCCCACAGGTCCCGGACCTCGCTTTAACTAAGCTGGCCCACAGGCCCCGGACCTCGCTTTAACCAGGCTGGCCCACAGGCCCTGGGCCTCACTTTAACTAGGCTGGCCCACAGGCCCCAGGCCTCGCTTTAACTAGGCTGGCCCACAGGCCCCGGGCCTCGCTTTAACCAGGCTGGCCCACAGGCCCCGGGCCTCGCTTTAACTAGGCTTCCTTTCACATCTCAGGTCTTACTCTGGCCCACTCTGCTGCCGCTGGTCATCTGACATACCCTCCCAGAGGACAACCTGTCTGCCAAACACTAACAGGAAAACAAACAGCCTTTTGCTCCCAGGACTGGAAGACTCATTTATGAATCTACCTCTTACAGTCTCGAAAAATCTTTTAAAATAAACAAACAAAGTGATCAAGGAAAGAGGAAACAACAATTTGAATTCCTTGATGAGTTTCTCTTGGCATTATTTGCTGCAGAGAAATGGTCAGGGAGATTAACATTCAAATTTTGAGGATCTCCAGAGAGGTCGTGAGCGGATCAGAAACTCAATGTTACAGCATTCCATTGTGATTAATTCACTCCACTTGGCCTCCAAGTGTCCGATCCCTGTATTAATCAGATTTTCTGATAGCTGTCCAAAGTTATTGCTTGCTATTGTAAACACTTTAATACTGAACATTCTTTCGCACAAAACTGGATACACTGGTTCCAAGCTAAGATATGGTGACTGCAACATAAACTAGCCTTAGTAACCGATGGGAAAACAATCAAGGTTTTTCTGCATGCGTGTTTACGCTCGGCTGGAAGTGGGACAGGCACACTTCATTTCAGGCACAGTGCACAGTCATGACAACTATCTGCCAGATTCAAACAACCTTTGGAAAAGCACAGACAATGAATAAGAAATATCCCTCTCTATAACTGATGCCCAGCTGACAACACATAAACAGCGAGAGGGAAAACGAAAAGAAAGAAAACATCCTACGCACTGAGCTTTCCCTGTTTTCAATACACCATACCGAATTTTAATTTTCTCGACAACAGAACCACAGAAATTCACCGTCATCTGACAATCTCACAGCAGTGCAAAGATGTGAATGTGATCCAGGAAAATAATTGATAAACTTGGCACCTCTAAAGGGTAAATTCCAACATGGACTGTTTGAGCTGTAGGGTCTGCTTCTCTGTGAATGGTACAAAAGTTATTCTGTATCTAACCCCGTGCTGTTCCTCTCCTAGGAGTGTTTGATGGAAACTGTGTAGACGAAGCTTTACCCGGTATCTAGCCCCGTGCTGTCCCTGTCCTGGGAGTTTTTGATTGGGACAGCGTAGAATGAGCTTTACTCCCATATCTAAATTTGTGTTCTGCTTAACACAAACAGACTGACAGATCAGTGGAGGGATCGTCAGATCAAAGGCAGATAATTCTGAGGTAAAGCTCAGTGTTGACGGAAACAAACAGCAGCGTTCCACAGATCAAGAAAAGATAAATACTGCGGATACTTAACGTGAAATAAAACAAAATGCTTGAAATACTCAGTGGGTCTGACAACAGAGTTAACATTTCAACACAGACATGACATCTTCAGTAATCAAATAATAGATCCTTGGGATTTCAAGGGGTAACAGTCAGAAGCATGAAGAAAAGCTATTGCAGGTTATTCTCGAGCTATCAATGCAATGGAAACAAGTGAAGGGCAATCCCACTGAAATAGAGTCATAGTGATGTACAGCACGGAAACAGACTCTTCAGTCCAACCCGTTCATGCTGACCAGATATCCCAACCCAATCTAGTCCCACCTGCCAGCACCCAGCCCATATCCCTCCAAACCCTTCCTATTCATATACCCAACCAAATGTCTTTTAAATGTTGCAATTGTACCAGCCTCCACCACTTCCTCTGGCAGCTCATTCCATACACGTACCACCCACTGTGAGAAAAAGTTGCCCCTTAGGTCTCTTTTATATTCCAACAGTGGCCTAACCAATGTCCTGTACAGCAGCAACATGACTTCCCAACTCCTGTACTCAATACTCTGACCAACAAAGGAAAGCATACCAAACACCTCCTCACTATTCTATCTACCTGCGACTCAACTTTCAAGGAGCTATGAACCTGCACTCCAAGGTCTCTTTGTTCAGCAATACTCCCGAGGACCTTACCATTAAGTGTATAAGTCCTGCTAAGATTTGCTTCCCCAAAATGCAGCACCTCGCATTTATTGGAATTAAACTCCATCTGCCACTTCTCGACCCACTGGCCCATCTGATCAAAATCCTGATGTAATCTGAGGTAACCCTCTTCGCTGTCCACAACACTTCCAATTTTGGTGTCATCTGCAAACTTACTAACTATATCTTTTATGCTCACACACAAGTCATTTATATAAATGATGAGAAGTAGTGGACCCAGCACCGATCCTTGTGGCACTCCACTGGTCACAGGCCTCCAGTCTGAAAAACAACCCTCCACCACCACCCTCTGTCTTCTACCATCGAGCCAGTTCTGTATCCAAATGTCTAGCTCTCCCTGTATTCCGTGAAATCGAACCTTCCTAACCAGTCTGAATGAAACTCTATCTGCTACTTCTCAGCCCATTGGCCAATCTGGTCCAGATCCTGTTGTAATCTGAGGTAACCCTCTTCGCTGTCCACTACATCTCCAATTTTGGTGTCATCTGCGAACTTACTAACTGTACCTCTTATGTTCGCATCCAAATCATTTATGAAAATGACAAGAAGTAGAGGACCCAGCACCGATCCTTGTGGCACTCCACTGGTCACAGGCCTCCAGTCTGAAAAACAACCCTCCACCACCACCTTCTGTCTTCTACCTTTGAGCCAGTTCTGTATCCAAATGGCTAGTTCTCCCTGTATTCCATGAGATCTAACCTTGCTAATCAGTCTCCCACTGGGAACCTTGTTGAACACCTTATTGAAATCCGTATAGATCACATCTACTGCTCTGCCCTCATCAATCCTCTTTGTACTTCTTCAAAAAACTCAATCAAGTTTGTGAGACATGATTTCCCACGCACAAAGTCATGTTGACTATCCCTAATCAGTCCTTGCCTTTCCAAATACATGTACATCCTGTCCCTCAGGATTCCCTCCAACAACTTGCCCACCACCGATGTCAGGCTCACTGGTCTATAGTTCCCTGGCTTGTCCTTACCACCTTTCTTAAACAGCGGCATCACATTAGCCAACCTCCAGTCTTCTGGCACCTCACCTGAGACTATTGATGATACAAATATTTCATTAAGAGGCCCAGAAATCACTTCCCTGCCTCCCATAGAGTTCAAGGGTCTGGTCTATAGTTCCCTGGCTTGTCCTTACCACCCTTCTTAAACAGTGACATCACATTAGCCAACCTCCAGTCTTCTGGCACCTCACCTGAGACTATTTCATTAAGAGGCCCAGAAATCACTTCCCTGCCTCCCATAGAGTTCAAGGGTACACCTGATCAGGTCCTGGGGATTTATTCACCTTTATTCCTTGACAGTCTCTAAATGCAACAGGTCGGAACAACTTGTCTTTTCCAATTGCCAATGTGACTTGATGCTTCACCCTCTCCAACCCTGAATCTCTCTGAATGTCCCATAGAAAGCATTCTATTTCTGGGTACATCACAGCTTGGTATGGCTACTGCTCTGCCAAGGAACATAAAACGGTATAGAGAGTTGTGAACACAGCCCAGTCTATCACACAAGCCAACTTCTCATCCATTGACTCCATCTATACTTCTTGCAGCCTCAGAAAGGTAGCCAATGACCCCTCCATCCCTCCAGCCAATGACCCCTCCAGTTATAATCTCATCCAATCTCTTCTCTTAGGCTGAAGATACAAAAGCTTAAACACATGTACCAGCATGTTTAAGAAGAGCTTCTTTCCTGCTGTTATTAGACTGCTGAATGGATCTGTCAAATTTCAAATCTCACATTATCTTGCTTTTTGTGCACCTTCTTTGCAGCTGCTAACTTTGTATTCCTTGTTCTGTTCAAATGCCCTATGGTCTTTGTGTGGTATGACGCGCCCGTAGTGCACACAAAACAAAACTTTTCACTGTACCTAGGTACATGTGGCAATAATAAATCAAATCAAATCAAATCAAATCAAATCACAGCCCTTCCTGATACATCGGCATGTAACTCACTCAATCAAATTGGCGATGTCTGGGAGTGATGCTCTACGTCCAATCCGTCGAAGGTGATACTGTGGAAGGCCATCACTGTTAGTTCGATGGGGTGGCATATTCAGTGGTCTGCTTGTCCCCACGTCTGGGCCTGAAAAGAAAAAGACAAGGATAGGAGGAGACTATTCAGCCCCTCAAGCCTGTTTTGTCATTCAATTAGACCACGGTTGATCTTTTCCTCGACCCCAGCTATACACTTCTGCTCCAAATCTCTCGATTATTCCAAGCCAGTCCAAGCAATATTCATTTCTTTTTGCAACCCCAACACCACCCCGCCAAAGAGAATGTTCCAGGTCTCCCCCCACCCCCTCCTTTCTGTGAAGAAATGCTTCCTGACATCAGTCCTGGTCAGATAGCTCAGGTTTTGGACCCTCTCCACGAGAGGAGTGGTAGATGGAGTTTAATTTAGATAAATGTGAGGTGCTGCATTTTGGAAAGGCAAATCAGAGCAGGACTTATACACTTAATGTTAAGGCCCTGAGAAGCGTTGCTGAATAAAGAAACTTAGATTTAGACTGCAGATCTAGTTCCTTGAAAGTGGAGTCACAGGTAGATAGGATAGTGAAGAAGGCATTTGATATGGGTTTGCCTTTATTAGTCAGTGCATTGAGTATAGAAGTTGGGAGGTCATGTTGTGGCTAGACAGGACATTGGTTTGGCCACTTTTGGAATACTTCATTCAGTTCTGGTCTCCCTGCTATTGGAAGGATGTTGTGAAACTTGATGGGGTTAAGAAAAGATTAACAAGGATATTACCAGAGTTGCAGGGTTTGAGTTGTAAGGAGAGGGTGAACAGGCTGGGGCTATTTTCCCTGGAGCATCAGAAGCTAAGGGGTGACCTTATAAAAGTTTACAAAATCATGAGGGGCATGGATAGAATGAATAGTCAAAGTCTTTTCCCAGAGTAGAGGAGTCCAAAACTAAAGGTCTTAGGTCCAAAGTGAGAGAAGAAAGATTTAAAAAGGGATCAAAGGGGCAACTTTTTCCACACACAGGGTGGGGCATGTATGGAATGAACTGCCAGAGGAAGTAGTCGAGGCTGGTACAATGACAACATTTAATAGGCATCTGGATGGACACATGAATAGGAAGAGTTCAGAGGAAATTAAACTAGATTAATTTAGGATATCTAGATGAATGGGACAAAAAAGTCTGTTTCCACATTGAACAGCTCCATGACTCTTGCAGATAGTTTCTCCATGTATATCTTTTAATCATTTTGAACATGTCAGTCAGCTCACTGCTTATTCAACAATACACAGGAAACAAGCCTCAACTCCATAATGCATCATAACAATTTAACTCTCTTTACCATGGGATCATTCTAGTTCGGCACTTCCTCTTAAGGTCAATCTGTCCTTTCTGACCTATGATGCCCAGAACAGAACCCGCAAACTCCTGCTAGAGTCTGATCAGAGATTTGAATACAATTGAAGCTTCACTTCCCCCAATAAAGGCCACTACAGTATTTGCCTTTTCAATGGCTGCGGTTATCTGGCAGTTATGTCTCTCTCCCCCTCCACAGATGCTAGCTTCTCCCCACTCAGAAACTACTCTCCATTCATCTCTCTCAGAATCAAATTTCTCACAAAACTCTATCTGCTACTCCTTGGCCCATTCTCTCAGATCCTCCTGTTACTGTTCATAGACTTCAGTTCTGCATTTAACCCTATCAGTCCTCAGCACCTGACTGGAAAGCTGAGTCTTCTGGGCCTAAATATCTCCCTGTGTAACTGGATCCTAGACTTCCTGACTGGGAGACCTCAGTCAGTCTGGATTGGGAACAGCATCTCCAACACCATCACACTGAGCACAGGGGGCCCCTCAGGGCTGTGTCCTCAGGCCATTGCTGTTCACCCTGCTGACACACGACTGTGCAGCGAGGCACAGCTCAAATCCCATCATCAAGCTCGCTGATGATACGTCTGTAGTGGGTGTCATTAGCAGGAACGCGAGTCAGCATACAGAGAGGAGGTGCAGCAGCTAACACACTGATGCAGAGCCAACGACCTGACTCTGAACGTGGACAAGTCGACAGAGATGGTTGTTGACTTCAGGAGGACATGGAGAGGATCATCGGGGTCTATCTCCCCTCCACTGCAGACATTTACACCACACGCTGCATCTGAAAGGCTAAGAGCATTGTGGAAGACACAACACACCCCCCACTCAAACTCTTCTCCCTCCTGCCATCTGGCAGAAGATACCGAAGCATTCGGTCTCTCACGGCCAGACTGTGCAACTGTTTCTGCCCCCAAGCCATCAGGCTCCTTAACATTGTATGATCAGATTCTCTTCCATCTGAAACTCTTTGCATGACTTCGAATTGCTGCTAGGACAATGTCTGTTATTTATCATTCTGCTATTACACTGCACTTTGTCTGTTTTACATTTCTTATGCACTTATGGCAGTGTACGAGTGTGTAGTTTGTGCTGTCCATGTAGCACCCTTGGACCTGGAGGAACGCTATCTCATTTTACTGTATATGCCAGAAATGCCAAATAAAAGTTACTCTACTCTACTCCTTACTGGGTCTCCTAATGTCATCTGACCTGCAAACGCGATGACACAGTTCTGTGCTTCAAAATTCTTACGTTTTTTGTGAAAAGCTGAAATCCCAGTAGTGATAAATTATAATAGCAGGGGTTACGTTGACACTATACAGGACTTTGGTTAGGCCACAGCTGGAATACTGTGTGCAGTTCTGGTCACCAGGTTACAGGAAAGATGTGGTTACACTGGAGGGGGTGGAGAGGAGATTCACCAGGATATTACCTGGGATCGAGCAGTTTAGCTGGAAAAAGAGGCTGGATAAACTCAGGTTGTTGCCTTTCACGCTGGGAGGTTTGAGGAGGATCTGACAGAGGTGTATAAGCAAATTTTGAGAAGATTTGTAGCTCAGGTTGAGGTTTTGGATGTAGGTTTGCTTGCTGAGCTGGAAGGTTCATTTCCAGACATTTCGTCACCATACTAGGTAACATCTTCAGTGGGCCTCAGGCAAAGCACTGCTGAGGTGTATAAGGTTATGAGGGACATGGTCAGGGTGGAGAGGAAACAGCTATTCTTCTTAATTGAAGAGTCAGTTAGGAGGGGTATGCTTTAAGGTGAAAGGTTTAAGAGGGGATTTGAGGAAAAGTGTTTTCACCCAGACGATGATGGGAATCTGGAATGTACTGTCTGTGAGGGTAGCAGAGGTAGGGAAACTCACAACCAACACATGAACAAGCACTTGGAATGTCATCGTATTCAAGGCTATGGGCCAAATGCTGGAAAGTGGGATAGTACAGATGGTGGTGGGTTTTTTTATGTGTTGGTACAGTCTTGATGGAGAAAAGGGCTTTTTCTCCCAACTCATTCCTGAGGGGTGGGCGACACTAGCTTGGCCAGCATTTCTTCAACATCTCTAATTGTCCAGAGGACATTTAAGGTCAACCACATTGCTGTGGGCCTGAAGTCACACATAGGCCAGACCAGGTAAGGACAGCAAATTTCCTTCCCTAAAGATTATTAGTGACCTAGATGGGCTTTTCCCCTGACAATCAGCAACAGTCATGGTCATCGTTATACCCTAATTTCCAGATTATTACTTAATTCAAATTCCATCACCTGCTGTGGCAGGATTTGAGCCCAGATCCCCTGAACATTACCGGAGTCTCTGGCTTTATCGTCTAGGGATAATACTATTAGGCCATCGTCTATTCCCTCTTTTGCACTCTCTGACTTTATTATGATTCTCTGATCGAAGAAATCCCATGTCACATCTCACCATTCGCAAGATTCCAAATCATATAGGGGATCATCTGGGTCCTTCACAGCTGTACCAACTCTGTTCAAAACCTGTCCATTTTTGTGACACACAAGCATTTCTCTTGCCCCGAAAACCCTACAATCAGGTCTTCCTAACATTTATCTCCAGTTGCCTCTTGAAGACACCAATGCAATTTGATCCCATCTCCCTTTCAGGCTTTTCAGGTTGTGTTCCAAAGCCAACAAGCCTTCCTGCAAGTGAAGGGATATCTTAAAAACCTTGAGTTGATTCATTAATCATTTTAAAATCATGTTTGCTGAAGATCAGTGTAGTGGCAATAGAGCAAGTTGCCGCCAAAGGATACAGCTGGATATAGATCAGTTGCAGATATGGGCCAAGAAATGGCAGATGGAGTTTAATGCGTCTGCCATCTGGAGGGTAGCACAGTGGCTCAGTGGTTAGCACTGCTGCCTCACAGCACCAGGGACCCGAGTTTGATTCCACCCTCAGGTGACTGTGTGGAGTTTGCACATTCTCTCCGTGCCTGCGCCGATTTCCTCCAGGTGCTCTGGTTTCCTCCCACAATCCAAAGATGTGCAAGTCAGTTGAATTAAGTCAGTTAAATTGGCCCGCAGCATTAGGTGCTTTAGTCAGGGGTAAATATCGGGTAGGGAAATGGTTACTCTTCGGAGCGTCAGTGTGGACTTGTTGAGCCAATTGATCTGTTTCCATACTGTAGGGAATCTAATCTAATCCAGGTAAGTGCAATGTGCTGCACTTTGGGGATCAAATATTAAAGAAAAGTATATAGTTCACGGTAGGACCCTGAAAAACATTGGTGCACAGAGGAATCTTGTGGTTCAAGTCCATAGTTCCCTGAAAGTGGTCACACAAGTAGGTACAGTGATAAAAGGTGGTACATGGCATGCTTGCCTTTAATGATCACTGAATTGAGTAAAAGAGTCAGGATGCCACATTGTAGCTTTATAAGACTTATGGTTAGGCTGCACTTAGAGTATTGCATTCAATTCTGGTCACCATCAGGAAGGATGTGGAGGTTTCGGAGAGAGTGCAGAGGGGTTTAACAGGTTGCTGCTTAGATTAGAAAATATGAGCTGTACAGAGAAGCTAGAAAAACTCAGGTTGTTTTCCCTGAAGGCTGAGGGGAATCTTGATAGAAGTCTATAAAATTATGAGATGCATAAATAGGGTTGACCATCAGAATTTATTCCCCAAAATTGAAATATCTTATACTAGGGGGCACGCATTTAAGGAGGGGGAAAGTTCTAAGGAAATGGGAGTCTAGAACACGTTGATAGGGGTAGTGGTGGAGGCAGATAAGATGGGGGCATTTAAGGGACATTTAGATAAGAATATGAATATGCAAGGAATGGAGGGATACGGACCAAGGGCAGGCAGAGGGATTAGTTCGATTTGGTGTCATGTTCAGCACAATTTTATGGGCCAAAGGCCGTTCCGGTCCTGTACTATTCTAAGAAGACTGACCCTCGCCAGTGGAACAGTATCTCCTTACTCTCTCAAAATCATTCACAATCTTCAACACTTCTTTTAAACCTGCTCCTTAGCATCATCTCCAAGATTAATTCCAGCGTCTCCACATTAATTGATGATTCTGATTCTTTATCTTTGTGTAAATATCCTTTGCGACCTCTAAGGCCCTGATAATCCTATCCTCCCTAATGTGTGCTGCCCAAAACTGACAACAATAGAGTATACTTTCTTAACTGGGACAGCCACCTTCAAAAATTCCAACTCTTTTGCAAACCCACACACTGTGGTTTCTTTGAAATCCTGCAAATGATCCCATGTCGCTGAAGCTCACTGAGAATGTTCTGGAACCTAACATTGCATCACCTGCACCAAACCAAAGTCCAGGAACATCAACTGAGCAACCCTGCCCCCAGGTCACTGCACATCTTACTGCAAACCCCAATCACTGCCCAGGAACACTACCCACAGCTGCCCTCAAATCCCCTCTCAGAGACACTACACCTCTCTGGGGTATTTTCCCTTTTTCTCACATGAATTTGTGCCCCTGGCACATCACCCAAAGGGAGTATCCCATCAGGATCCACTCACCTAAACACACTGTCTCTCCCTGAATAACAAATCCCACCCCCAGGGGTATTGATCCCACAACAACCCAACCCCCCCAGGGAATACACAGCCCTGCTCCCAACAAGGGCAA
>NC_057714.1:121719782-121729763 GCF_004010195.1 Chiloscyllium plagiosum | reverse complement strand
CATCCACCTCAGCTCCTCTCCCAAACCCCTCTGTCCCGCCCACATCCACCTCAGCTCCTCCCCAAACCCCTCTGTCCCGCCCATATCCACTTCAGTTCCGCCCCCAAGCCCCTCTGTCCCGCCCACATCCACCTCAGCTCCTCTCCCAAACCCCTCTGTCCCGCCCACATCCACCTCAGCTCCACCCCCAAACCCCTCTGACCCGCCCATATCCACCTCAGCTCCTCCCCCACGCCCCTCCGCCCCGCCCCTTGTGTTTTGACCGTTATTTTTGAATGGTGTCCCTGATCACTGCCTGGGGGAACTTGCTGTGCTTTCATCACAAGGAAGCTATTCGACCCATCAAGAAGCTGCTGTCTCTCTGTGGGTAATCTAGTCAGTCTCCCGTATTGAACCTGTACCGTTGCAGAGTAAAGTTAAAAATCACACAACACCAGGTTATAGTCCAACAGGTTTAATTGGAAGCACTAGCTTTGGGAGCGCTGCTCCTTCATCAGGTGGTTGTGGAGGACACGATTGTAAGACACAGAATTTACAGCAAAAGTTTACAGTGTGATGTAACTGAAATTATACATTGGAAAATACCTTGATTGCTTGTTAAATCTGTTAAAATGACCATGATAGTTTCACTGCTTTCATATGTAAATTGGAAAACTTTTTTTTAAAAGTCACATTCTCAGGTTAACTGTAACAATTGGTGTCAGCCCAGATTAGATGTTGAAGGTGTTAGCCCCCTGTGTTCCCTGTCAGTGCCGTAATGTTTAGACTGATTCTACTCTAAAAAGTGAGGTAACAGAGTTTTACATGGATTCATGCAGTTTTTGAGCAAACTATGATGTAACTCTGCAAGTACAAATTCACCCCACAAACGTATATGTGTACGCGTTGCTTGTGGGTTTGTGTGTGTGTACATATAGGAGTGCGTGCGTGTGTGTGTGCCTGGGGTAGGGGGTTTATGAGTGGCTGTGAGAGAAAGTGTATATGTGTGTGAATGTAAAGTGTCTAAGGTGTGTGTGTGTGTGTGTAGGAGTGTCTGTGTGTGTGTATAGTGCAATGGTGACATGAACCCAAGGTCCCAGTTGAGGCCCTCCCTATGGGTACCGAAGTTAGCTATCAGCCACTGCTCAGCCACTTTGCACTGTTGCCTGTCCCCAAGTCTGCGTTGGAGGATGGTCACCTGAAGGTTATAGAGTCATAGAGGTCAAATGTCCTGGACCGTTGCAGATTAAATTTCCTTGAAGTCACCATCTGATATCCTTTTGGGAATCATTCATACTCACTGCTTCCAGGTCCCTGGTGCACCGCAGATGACTCTCTGTTGATAAATTCTTCCTCATTCCCCTGAATTTCATGCCCAAAACCCTAAGTCTGTCTCTCCCAGACCTCACACCATCAGCTAATGAGAACAGCTTTACCTGCTTTCATTCCTGGTATTACTGGCTACGTCCATATTTATTGTCCAACTCAAGGGAGATAGAAAATAGGAGCAAGAGAAGGCCATTCAGGTCTTTAAGCCTACTCAGCTATCCATATCATGATGGTAAATCATCCAACTCAGTACCCTGTCCCCACTTTCTCCCCATACCTTTTGATCCCTTTAGCCTGAAGGAGACAGAGGGTGATGATGGAGGGTTGTTTATCGGACTGGAGGCCTGCAACCAGTGGTGTTCTACAGCGTCCACTTTTGTTTGTCATTTATATAAATTATTTAGATGAGAATATAGGAGGCATGGATAGTAAGTTTGCAAATAATGCCAAAATCGGTGACATAGTGGACAGTAAAGAAGGTTATCTAAGATTACAAAGAGATGTTGATCAATTGGGACAATGGGCTGAGGAGTGGCAGATGGAGTTGAATTTGGATAGATATGAGGTATTGCATTTTGGTAAAACAAACAAGGACAGGACTTACACAATTAAACTGGGTAGTGTTGTAGAACAGAAGGTCATAGAGGTTCAGGTACATAATTCTTTGAAATGTGCATCACGGTAGACAGGGTGGTTAAGAAGGCATTTAGTATGCTTACCTTCATTGCTCAAATCTTCAAGTATAGGAGTTAAAATGTCATGTTGAGGTTGTACAGGACATTGGTGAGGCTTTCTCTGGGGTACTATGTGCAATCCTGGTTGCCCTGTTACAGGAAGGATATTATTAAACTGGGATGGGTTCAGAAAAGATTCACCTGGATGTTGCTGGGACCAAAGGGTTTGAATTATAAAATTAGGCTGGGATGTTTTTCACTGGAGCATAGGAAGATGAGAGGTGACCTTATAGAGGTTTATAAAATCATGAAGGGTATGGATAAGGTGAAGAGCAAAGGTCTATTCCCTGAGGTGGGGAAGTTCACAACCAGGGGGCATATTTTAAAGGTGAGAGGAGAAAGATTAAAAAGGACGTGAAGGGTAATTTTTTATAGAAAGAGTGGATATTTTGCGTAGAATAAACTGCTGGAGGAAATGGTGGTTCCAGGTACAGGTATAATGTTTAAAAGATATTTAGGTAAGTACATGAATAGGACATGTTTGGAGGGATATGTTGCAGGAGCAGGCAGGTGGGACTAGTTTAACTTGGGAACATGGTCAGTATGGACGAGTTGGACTGAAGGGTCTGTTTCCATATTGTATGACTCTATACTTATATCTAACTTCTTGAAAACATTCAATGTTTTGGTCTCAAGCACTCTCTGAGTAAAGAGCACACAATATTCCAGATATCATCTCACCATTTCTCACCAAGGCCGTGTACAACTGCACCAAGACGCCCCTGCTCTGTACTGAAATCCTCTCACTATAAAGGCCGACATCCCATTTGCAGATTGCCTTTGAGAAGTTGATGTTGAGCTGCGATCCATTTTGGTACAGGTAAACCCACAACATCATTAAGCAGGCTGTTCCAGGATTTTAACCCAGTGATAATGAAGCAATGGTGATGTCTTTCCAAGTCAGAATGGTGAGTGGGTTCAAGAGGATATTCCAGGTGGTGATGTTTCTGCCAACCTCCTCCTTCTAGATGGAAGTTGTCATGGCTTTGGAAGGTGCTGTCAAAGAAAATTTGGTGAATTTCTGCAATGCATCTTGTAGCTGGTACACAGTGTTGCTACTTAGCTTGGTGGTGGAGGGAGTGGAAATTTATAGATGTGGTACCAATCGTGTAGGCTGCTTTGTCCTGGACAGTGTCAAACCCCTTGAGTGTTATTGGAGCTGCACCATTCCAAGCAAGTCAGGAGAATTCCATCATGCTCTTGACTTGTGTCTAGTAGATGGAACACGCAGTTTCCATTGAGTGGGAGAGGGAATGGACGTTTGTGGATGTGATGCCAATCAAGCTATAGGGTATCAAGCTATAAGAAATGGTGAGATGATATCTGGAATATTGTGTGCTCTTTACCCAGAGAGTGGTTGAGACCAAACCATTGAATGTTTTCAAGAAGTTAGATATAAGTATAGAGTCATACAATATGGATGTGATGCCAATCAAGCATGGCTTTGTCAAGGGGAGGTCATGCCTGAAAAATCTGTTAGAATTCTTTGAGAAAGTAATGAATGAGCAAGTTAGACAAAGAAGAATCAGTAGATGTGATCTATTTGGATTTCTACACGGCCTTTGCACAGGAGGCAGTCCTCACTTTCTCCAAGCTATAGGGTTAGATTTATTCTCTTTGGTTCACCCAAGCGAGTGTAGAGGCTGTAGGCCATCAACAGCAGCCAAACTGCTCTATTTTGCTCCAAGAAGAACCATTCCAGCTTCTCCAACCTAACCACAGTCCTAACTTACAACATCTGCACTCTAGTGCATTATTGGCAGTAAAGTGTTTTGCAAATATCCTGAGGTTATACAAGTTCATTTTTAATCCTCAATGCTGACTTGGAACCAGTAATTAGCTACTTGCTGCAGAGCAATAGATTTGCACTCTGATGAATATGAGACTAGCAGGCGGGGCTTGTTGACTGGACGCCTGTTTCAACCACAGAACTTGCCAAATAGCTTAGCCAGTAGGGCAGCTGTGCTCCTGCTTTTCTTTAAAAATCCAGACTGCTTTACTCTTAATCTACCGAGGCGACTGGCAGGATTGAGGCCATTAGCAACAATGAAGATGTACATCTCTAAAAGACTTCTAAAATTTTAGAATGTAGTGAATGTAGTGACCATCGCTAAAGAGAAGCTGCTGGGGAAGTTGAAATGTCTGAAGGTGGCTAAATCACCCAGACTGGATGAATTACACCCCAGAGTTCTGAAGGAGATAGCTGAGGGGATTGTACAGGGGTTGTTGGTGATCTTTCTGGAATCGCTGGAGTCAGGGAGGACAGGAAAATGGCTGGTGCAACACCCCTGTTTAAGAAAGGAGAGAGGCCAACTCTATCGTTGGTAAGATTTTACAGCCCATTATTAAGGATGAGACTAGAGTATTGGAAGTATCAGAGGTCTTGGAAATGCATGGTAAAATAGGGATGAGTCAGGCATGGCTTCGTCAAGGGAAGGTCATGCCTGAAAAATCTGTTAGAATTCTTTGAGGAAGTAATGAATGAGCTAGTTAGACAAAGGAGAATCAGTGGATGTAATCCATTTAGATTTCCACAAGGCCTTTGCACTAGAGGCTGCTAACAGAAAAGGAGTCTGTGATGTTAGGGGCAAGGTACTGGTACGGATCGAGGATTGGCTGACTGGCAGAAGCAGGAACTGGGGATAAAGGAGTCTTTTCCAGCATGGCAGCTGGTGATGAGTGGAGTTCCACAAGGGTCAGTGCTGGAACCATAATTATTTATGTTATACATTAACGACATGGACGAATGAACCAAGGGCATTGTTGCCTAAATTTGCAGGTGACACAAAGATAGATCGTGTGGCACATAGTGTTGAGGAAGGACTTAGACAGAATGGTCAAAGAACTGGGAGATGGAATACAATGTGGGAAAGTATGCGGTTTTGCATTTTAGTAGGAAGAAAGTTTTTTTATTTATTCATTGGATGGGGGCATCAGTGACTAGACCAGCATTTAATGTCCATCTCTAATTGCCCTGAGGGCAGTTAAGAATCAACCATATCGCTATGGGTCTGGAGTCACATATAGGCCAGACCAGGTTAGGATGGCAATTTCCTGCACAAAATGTCATTAGTGAACTGACAATTAATTTTTCCAACAATCAATAATGGATTCATGGCTATCATTAGACTCTTAATTCCAGACTTCTGTTGATTCCAAATTCCACCAAATTTGAACCCATGTCCCCAGAATATTATCTGGGTATCTGGATAAATAGACCAGCAATAATACCATCAGGCCATCACCTCTGCCCAAAGAGGCATAGAATATTTTCTAAACAGGGAAAGGCTTCAGAAATCTGAAGCACAAAGGGACTTGGGAGTCCTAGTTCAGGATTCTCTTAAGGTTATCATTCAGGTTCAGTTGGCAGTTAGAAAGGTAATTGCAATGTTACCATTCATTTCAAGAAGGCGAGAGTACAAGTGCAGGGGTGTACTGCTGAGGCTGAATAAGGCTCTGGTCAGAGCACATTTGGAATATTGTGAGCAGTTTTGGGTCCCATATTTAGGAAAGGATACACTGACTTTAAAGAGGGTCCAGAAGAGGTTTACAAGAATGATCCCAGGGATAAAGGAACTTATCATATAAGGAGCGGCTGAGGACTCTATGTCTGTATTCGATGGAGTTCAGAAGGATGAGAGGGGCCTCTCATTGTAACTTACAGAATACTGAGAGGCCTGAATACGTGGACATAGACAAGATATTTTCAGGAGTAGGAGAGACTAGGTCCCATGGGCACAGCCTCAGAGTGAAAGGATGACCAATTAGAACTGAGACGGGGAGGGATTTCTTCAGCCAGAGGGTGGTGATTTTGCTGAACTCCTTGTCACAGAGGGCTATGAAGGCCAAGTCACTAAGTGTATTTAAGACAGAGATTGGTAGGTTCTTGAGTAGTAAAGGGATTAAGGATTTCAGGGAGAATGCAGGAGAATGGGTTTGAGAAATATATCAGCCATGATGGAATGGTGGAGCAGACTCAATGGGCCTAATTGCTGAACTCTGCTCTTATATCATATGGTCTTATACTATAGGGGAAAGTAAAAAAGCAATGATGGGAGGGTAATACGAATGACGAATGAGTCAGGGAACTGGGTTTTGGGATGAGGAGGAACATTTAGGAGAAAGAAATAAGGAGAATAAGGAAAACATTGTGGAATCGAAGGTGATGAGGAAAGATGAAAAGAACAGGAAGGGGATTTTCAAATCTGCTAGAGGCTCCTGGAAAAACAGCAGGTTGGCGGGAGGCCACTATTCAGGGAGTTGAGAACAGGACATTCACTTGTTTCTAGATACAGACTTAGTTCCTGCTCTTTCAAGCTGCTGACATTCAGTTTCATTTCTCATGTCTCCAGCCCCTTTTCGGAAACAGAAACTGGAGAGAAGCCCAACACGTGAGGTGGGGATGAAATGACTCACATCAGATTCAAACCAGTGCGACTCAGTTACTCATTGCCTTTGCTGTTAAATTTTATACCATTGTTTTGTTTCTTTTCACAATGTCATGACTCACTGGAAGTCAAGCCCCACTATTGTCGCAAACATGAGAAAGTAGAATCAAACTATTTAAATTGCCTGATACATTTAACTGATGAACTCAAGTTAAAGGAAAACTTCAATATCATAGTGCAGAAAGAGGCCATTGGGCCCACCAAGTCCACACCGACCCTCTGAAGAGTACCAATCCAGACCCATTCCCCCACTACTCTATGTTTACCCCTGCATAATGTCCCTAACTTACACATCCCTGAACGCTATGGACAATTAACATGGCCAGTTCACCTAACCTGCACATTTTTGGAATGTGGCAGGAAACAGTAGCTCCAGGAGGAAACCCATGCAGACACGGGGAGAATGTGTAAACTCCACACAGAGAGTTACCCAAGGCTAAAATCGAACCTGGGTCCCTGGCGCTGTGATGCAAAAATGCTAACCACTGAGGCACCATGCCACCCAATGGCTATTAGGTCTGTGTACTTAACAGGAAAACAGATTTATTGCAAACATTGTTTTTAATTGAGTTATAGTCATAGAGTTGTAAAGCACTAAAACAGACCCTTTGGTCCAACTTGTCCATGTCGACCAGATATCTTGAATGATCTAGTTCCATTTACCAGCATTTGGCCCATATCCCTCTAAACCCATCCTATTTATATGCCTTTTAAATGTTGTAATTGTACCAGTCTCCACCACGTCCTCGGCAGCTCATTCCATAAACGCATCACCCTCTGTGCGAAAAGGTTGCCCCTTTGGCCCCATTTGATATCTTTCCCCGCTCACCTTAAACCTCTGCCCTCTAGTTTTGGACTCTCCTACTCTGGGAAAAACCCTTGAATATTAACTCTCTCCATGATTTTATAAATCTTTATAAGGTCACCCTCAGCCTCCAATACTCCAGGGAAAATATCCTCAGCCTATTTAGCCTCTCATAGAACATAGAACATTACAGCACAGTACAGGCCCTTTGGCCCTTGATGTTGTGCTGCCCTGTGAAAGCAATCTGAAGCTCACATAACCTACACTATTCCATTCTCGTCCACGTACCTACCCAAGGACCATTTAAATGTCTGTAAAGTTGGTGAGTTTACAACTGTTACATGCAGTGTTCCACGCCCCTACTACTCTCTGAGTAAAGAAACTACCTCTGACATCTGTCCTATATCTATCACCCCTCAATTTGAAGCTATGCCCTCTTGTGCTAGCCATCACTATCCGAGGAAAAAGGCTCTCCCTGTCCACCCGATCTAACCCTCTGATTATCATATATGTCTCAATTAAGTCACCTCTCAACCTTCTTCTCTCTAACGAAAACAGCCTCAAGTCCCTCAGCCTTTCCTCATAAGACCTCCTCTCCATACCAGGCAACATCCTAGTAAATCTCCTCTGAACCCTTTCCATGTCCTTCCTATAATGCGGTGACCAGAATTACAGCAATACTCCAAAGGTGGCCACACCTGAGTTTTGTACAGCTGCAGCATGATCTCATGGTTCCAAAACTTGATCCCTTACTAATAAAAGCCTTCTGAACAGCGCTATCAACCTGTGTTGCAACTTTGAGGGATCTATCTACATGACCAAGAACCTTACCATTTGCCATCTGTATTCCTGTTACTCCTTCCAAAGTGAATCACTTCACACTTTTCTGCGTTAAACTCCATTTGCCACCTCTCAGCCCAGCTCTGCAACTTATCTATGTCCTTCTGTAACTTACAACATCCTTCAGCACTATCCACAACTGTTCTGACCTCAGTGTCGTTTGCAAATTTACTAACCCATCCTTCTACGCCTTCATCCAGATCGTTTATAAACATGATCTGGACAAACAGCAGTGGATCCAAACAGATCCTTGTGAGTACACCACTAATAACTGAATTTCAGGATGAACATTTCCCATCAACCACTACCCTATGTCTTCTTTCAGCTAGCCAATTTCTGATCCAAACCACTAAATCACGTTCAATCCCATGCCTCCATATATTGTTCAGTAGCCTACCATGGGGAACCTTATCAAATGCCTTACTGAAATCCATATACACCACATCAACAGCTTTACCCTCATCTACCTGTTTGGTTACCTTCTCAAAGAACTCAATAAGGTTTGTGAGGCACAACCTACCCTTCACTAAACCGTGTTGACTATCCCTAATCAAATTATTCCTATTGAGATGATTATAAATCTTACCTCTTATAACCTTTTCCAACACTTTACCCACAACCGAAGTAAGGCTCACTGGTCTATAATTTCCAGGGTTGTCTCTACTCCCTTCTTAAACAAGGGGACAACATTTACTATCTTCAACTCTTCTGGCACTATTCCTGTAGACAATGACGACATAAGGATCAAAGCCAAAGGCTCAGCAATCTCCTCCCTAGCTTCCAAAAGAATCCTAGAATACATCCCATCTGCCCCAGGGGATTTATCTATTTTCACACTTTCCAGAATTTCTAACACCTTCTCCTTGTGAACCTCAATCCCATTTAGACAAAAGTGAGGACAGCAGATGCTGGAACCAAAGTTTAGATCAGAGTGGTGCTGGAAAAGCACAGCAGGTCAGGCTGCATCTGAGGAGCAGGAAAATCGGCGTTTCGGGCAAAAGCCCTTCATCAGCCCTTCATCCTGCTCCTCGGATGTTGCCTGACCTGCTGTGCTTTTCCAGCACCACTCTGATCTCATCCCCATTTAGTTTAGTAGCCTGTATCCCAGTATTGTCCTCAACAACATTGTGAATACTGACAAAAAAGAAATTCATTTAGTGCTTCCCCTATGTTCTCTGAATCCACGCACAACTTCCCATTACTGTTCTTGATTGGCCCTAATTTTACTGTAGTCATTCTTTTAATCCCTTATATACTTACAGAAAGCTTTCGGGTTTTCCCTGATCCTATCTGCCAACAACCTTTTGTGTCCACTCATCTTAGTTCTCTCTTTAGGTCTTTCTTGGCTAACTGGTAACTCTCAATCACCTGAGCCTTCACATCTCATCCTAACATAAGCCTTCTTCTTCATCTCGACAAGAGATTCAACTTCCTTAGTAAACCATGGCTCCTGTGATCGACCACTTCCTCCGTCCCTTCTTATCAAGGACACGCAGTAGCTATTCCTTGAATAAGCTCCACATTTCAATTGTGCCCATCCCCTGCAGTTTCCTTCCCCATCCTATGCATCCTAAATCTTGTCTAATCGCATTGTAATTCCCTTTCCTCCAGCTGTAACGTTTCCCTCCAGTGTATAACTATCTCTTTCCACCACTGAAGTCATAGAGCCAAAGAGATGTACAACACAGAAACAGGCCCTTCGGTCCAACCCATCCATGCAGACCAGATATCCCAACCCAATCTAGTCCCACCTGCCAGCACCCAGCCCATATCCCTCCAAACCCTTCCTATTCATATACCCATCCAAATGCCTTTTAAATGTTGCAATTGTACCAGCCTCCACCAC
>NC_057714.1:121715925-121719370 GCF_004010195.1 Chiloscyllium plagiosum | reverse complement strand
CATTTCTCGGCCCATTGGCCCATCTGGTCCAGATCCTGTTGTAATCTGAGGTAACCTTCTTCACTGTCCACTACACCTCCAATTTTGGTGTCATCTGCAAACTTACTAACTGTACCTCTTATGCTCACATCCAAATCATTTATATAAATAATGAAAAGTAGAGGACCCGGCACTGATCCTTGTGGCACTCCACTGGTCACAGGCCTCCAGTCTGAAAAACAACCCTCCACCACCACTCTCTGTCTTCTACCATTGAGCCAGTTCTGAATCCAAATGGCTTGTTCTCCCTTTATTCCGTGAGACCTAACCTTGCTAACCAGCCTCCCATGGGGACCCTTGTTGAACGCCTTACTGAAGTCCATATAGATTACATCTACCACTCTGCCCACATTGTGGGTGCACGGTGGCACAGTGGTTAGCACTGCTGCCTCACAGCGCCAGAGACCCAGGTTCAATTCCCGCCTCAGGCGACTGACTGTGTGGAGTTTGCACGTTCTCCCCGTGTCTGCGTGGGTTTCTTCCGGGTGCTCCGGTTTCCTCCCACAGTCCAAAGATGTGCAGGTCAGGTGAATTGGCCATCCTAAATTGCCCGTAGTGTTAGGTAATGGGTAAATGTAGGGATATGGGTGGGTTGCGCTTCGGTGGGTAGGTGTGGACTTGTTGGGCCGAAGGGCCTGTTTCCACACTGTAATGTAATGTAATCTAATCAATCCTTTTTGTTACTTCCTCAAAAAACTCAATCAAGTTTATGAGACATGATTTCCCACACACAAAGCCATGTTGACTATCCCTAATCAGTCCTTGCCTTTCCAAATACTTGTATATCCTGTCCCTCAGGATTCCCTCCAACAACTTGCCCACCACTGACGCCAGCCTCACTGGTCTATAGTTCCCTGGTTTGTCCTTATTACCCTTCTTAAAGAGAGGCACCATGTTAGCCAACCTCCAGCCTTCTGGCACCTCACCTGTAACTATCGGTGATACAAATATCTCAGCAAGTGGCCCAGCAATCACTTCTCTAGCTTCCCACAGAGTTCTAGGCTACACTTGATCGAGTCCTGGGGATTTATCCACCTTTTTGCGTTTCACGACATCTAGCACTTCCTCCTCTGTAATGGGGGTGTTTTTCAAGGTGTCACCATCTACTTTGCTACTTTCTAAAGTAAACATAACCGAATTGTGGTCACTATCACCAAAGTGTTCACCTACTTCCAAATCTAACACCTGGCCGGGTTCATTACCTAGTACCAAATCCAATGTGGCCTTGCCCATTGTTGGCCTGTCTACATACTGTGTCAGGAAACCCTCCTGCACACATTGGACAAAAACTGACTCATCTGAAGTACTTGAACTATAGTATTTCAAGTCAATATTTGGGAAGTTGAAGTCCCCCATAATAACTACCAGTTACTCTCGCCCCTATCAATAATCATCTTTGCTATCCTTTCCTCTATATCTCTGCAACTATTCAGAAGCCAAGGAAAACTCCCAGCAGGATGATCAGTAGACAAGTCCTCAAACAACCTTTCTTCAGCTGTAATACTGTCCTTGACTAACAACACTTGACTAACACCCCAACACTTTCACCATCTTCTCTGTTCTTACTGAAACACCTGAATCCCAGAGTCTGCAACAACCATTCCTGTCCCTGCTCTACCAAGTGTCTGAAATGGCCACAACATCGAAATCCCAGGTACCAACCCATGCTGCAAGTTCACCCACCTTATCCCGGATGCTCTTGACATTGAAGTAGACACACTTCAAACCAACATCTTACTTGCCAGTGCCCTCTAGTGACCCTGAAACCTTATTTCTGACCTCCCTACTCTCAATTTCCTGTATACTCGAAATACAGTTTGAGCTCCCATCCCCCTGCTGAATTAGTTTAAACCCACCCGAAGAGCATTAGCAAATATTCCCCCCAGGATATTGGTACCCCTCGGACTCAGATGAAGACCATCCTGTTTCTGGAGGACCCACCTTCCCCAGAAAGACCTCCAATTATCCAGGAATTCAAAACCCTCCCTCCTGCACCATCCCTGTAGCTACGTGTTCAACTCCTCTCTCTCCCTATTCCTCGCCTCACTATCATGTGGCACGGGCAACAAACCAGAGATAACAATTCTGTTTGTTCTAGCTCTAAGCTTCTACCCTAGCTCCCTGAATTTCTTAATCCCTATCTCTCTTCCTACCTATATCGTTGGTGCCTATGTGGACCATGACTTGGGGCTGCTCCCTCTCCCCTGCAAGGATCCTGAAAACATGATCCGAGACATCACGAACCCTGGAACCTCGGAGGCAACACACCAACCATGAGTCTCTCTCATTCCCAAAGAACCTCCTATCTGTCCCCCTAACTACGGAGTCCCCAATGACAAATCTCTGCTCATCTCCCCTCTTCCCTTCTGAGCAACAGGAACAAACTCTGTGCCAGAAACCTGTACCCCATTGCTTACCCCTGGTAAATTGTCCTCCACAACAATATCCAAAACACTACTTGTTGTGGAGGGAAACAGCCACGGGGATCCCTGCACTGCCTGCTGATTTCCTTTCCATCCCCTGGCAGTAACCCATCTACCTTTCTCTTGTACCTGAGGTGTCACTACCTCCCTGTAACTCCTCTCAATAACCCACTCCAGCTCCCAAATGATCCGAAGCTCATCCAGCTCCAGCTCCAGCTCCAGTTCCCTAATGCAGTTTTCGAGGAGCTGGAGTTGGGTGCACGTCCTGCAGATGTAGTCATCAGGGATACTGGTGGTGACCCTTACCTCCCACATTCTCCAGGAAGAACATTCAACTGCCCTCACCTCCATTCCCACTATTCTAAATTCCTAACGAGCCGACTGAAAACTAAAAGAAAGGAAAAAAAATAGACTAGTCACCTTATCATTGCAGTGCTCAGAGCTTTTGTTTGGGTTAGAGGAGCTCAAAACCTCTCAACCCTCGCAACATCCTCGTAAATCTTTTTTGAACCCTTTCAATTTTAGAAAATCCTTCCTGTAGCAGGGTGTGAGAAACGAAGCTCGAAAATCCTTCCTGTAGCAGGGTGTGAGAAACGAAGCTCGCTCACTCACTTCAATAATTTCAGTCTGAGACAAGATCTGAAGCAATCAGTATGTTTATTATACGTTTGCAAGTGTGGTGCCTGGAATAGGGCACCCAGAGTTTAGCAAGTACATATCTTATATAGGATCCAAACCCGGTGCCCATTACTATTGTTTATCTCTTGCCTTATCCGGCCTTGTGCATAACAAAGTACATGTTTTACTTGGTCATTTCACCACATCCTGCTGTGGCCCATTGTTAAGTATATCCTCCTTCACTACTATTTCCCCCACTTGTGACATTTCTTCCCTTTCCCCAACCATATTGATCCTTATGACCTTTTAATTGGGGTTTGTTTTTTGTTTTTGCAGAAGTGGGAAACAGATGCTTATAACTACTG
>NC_057714.1:121712909-121715828 GCF_004010195.1 Chiloscyllium plagiosum | reverse complement strand
ACTTTGGAAACTGCCTCTCTTATTCCTTTTAGAATCAGGTCTTTCAATTCCCTCATTTCTTCTCTATGCTCTAGGTTTTGATTTTCCCACTGGGGGTCTCTGAGGCGAAACTTCGTCTCTCCCTGTCCAGCATCCCCATCCCCAATGGGATGTTCCCTGTCCCATTATTTTAATGGCTGCTTCTCGTTTAAGTCCCCTTTCTTCCCCAGTAAATAGTATATTCAAAATAGACATTAACTCAGTCCACATATATAGACTGGGCCCCAAAAATTGATCAATTTGTTCAGACAACCCTACCGGATCCTCAACCAGGACCTTCATCTCCTTTTTAAATGTTCTGACCTCCCCACTGGTGAGGGGGGCACTCACAAACCCAATCTCTTTGTCCCCTGTGGGTACCTCCCAAAGGAGATAAGTCTTTACGTTCTTCCCCTATTTTTGTTTTTGTTTGTCCCCCTTAGGCTTTGGTTTAGATACTCCGGAGGCCTCCTCTACATCTACTTTATCATCCCTTTCTTTAGTTGAGGATTGAGGGTTGGGAACAACAACATGCCCATCCACCGCCCCTTCGTCCTCCTCTGGTGGGTCACCTGTTCCCTGTCCCTGTCTGTCTGTATCTCCTCCTCCCCCATTTTCACCTAATCTGATTTTATGGTACGGGATGGGGCAAGCAGCCAAGAGGATCCCAGGGACTGGGTGGAGCAGAGGGGGAATCCCTTGTCTTTACTACCATCATTCCCAAACTGCCCTTCCAACAGGACGCATAGTCCGCCTCTTCTTGACTAAAAGGCTGTTTTTTATTCACATACAAATCTAAATACTGACAGACCCAATCCTCGTCCAAACCATACTTTGGCCAGAAGACAGCCTGACGAAGTTTTGGTTCTTTGGTCTATGCTAAACAACAATATTTAATCATATTCTTTTTATCTTTTTCCCTTGTACAAGTGTTATTGTCCATTCCCGCAACATCCTCCCCAACGAACTTTCAGGAGGAATGTTACCAAGGACTTTTTCTTCCTTTACTTCGTCACAGTTTGACTTACTCTGCCTACCCCCATTTCTTGGGGCCCTCGCCAGTCCCTCAGTGATTAAATACCCCATTACCCGGCCATCAAGGCAATACTTAAAAGTCAGTTTTCTTACCTTGGTCTGTGCACAGAGTTGCCTGGCCCCTTTTTGTCGTATTTTCCATTGACCTCCTTTCACTGTCTTGCAGAAGTGGGAAACAGATGCTTATAACTACTGCTTGTACAGGCATATCTGGCTTAACCTACATCCTCACAGCACCTTATCTATTTGTCTGTAACAGCTACCATTGTTTGCAGGTACGTTTGATTCTTGTATGCACATTTTAGCTAATACAAAAACACTTATATATTTCTTTCTTGTTGACTCAGCTCTTGGTTGAAACAATTAAACACTGGTGTGAGTTCATTTACCTTGCAAAAGTAATTATGATTGCAGAAGTAACACTACTTTACCTATATCGCATAATTTCACCCTTTTTCTTTAATTACCGTTTGTTATCTTCTGCATTTTTCTTTTAAGCATCGCCCCCAAAATTCGCAAGTATCATTCCAGAGATTTCATCCATCTTGGTCTCACTCATCTCCTCATTATTTAATCGACAAAGTTCCTCTGCCTGATTCCCTTTTAGGGGCATCTGTTTCATTAAGGCTGTCTCAATCAGTCTTTGGGTGAGCCCTTGTATACAGGGTATGGTGCAACAGCCAATGGCCACCAATACCCCGGCTACTACTATCAGGGAAGTAAGGATGGAAACCACCACCCCCTTCCATTTTCCAAACCATGATTCGAGTCATCCCGTGAGAGATGTGTGTACTCCTAAACTCTCAGCCAGTTCCTCTGCTAAGGTAGTCAATCCCCTTAAGGCCCGAGTAATTGAACCATCAGGCCCAGTGTTATTAGGAATAAAGGTACAACAGCTTCCTCCTAACATCACACAAGCGCACCCTTTTTCCACTAAAATCATATCAAGGGCCATTCTGTTTTCCCATGCCATCCTACTTGTCGCATCAAGCTGTTCTGATATTCCTTTAACCGCATCTCTTGTATAATTTATAAATCGCTGTTGATTATAGAAAATGTAATTTATCCAATCTACATTTTTATTATTTGTTACCCACCAAAAGAGAGCTGACTCAAAGCCTGCTGCAATCTGGTTACGAGCCTTGAACTCATCAGGTACCGCCCTAGGGACTCCTACAGAATCGAGATAAATCCTGTCATCGAAAGAAGTATCTAACAGTGATCTCTTACCCCTTCCCTTTTTCCCTTCTATCTTTTCCTTCTCAAATGCCAGGGTAACTGGAATTGCCAATTGTACAATTGCACATATCCCTCTCCAATCCGGAGGTAGGGTGGGTCTCAATATTTTGCCTCCACAGTACCACCACAGATCCGCTCGGGGAACCTTTAGTGCTGAGTAGTTCCATCCCTTGTCCTCTCCCTCTCCCTCTTCCTCTCTGTCCTACGTGCTGCCACCCACCACTCCGGTTGCTCACTATTGGTTCCATTCTTTTCTTAACTACCTCATCAACCGTAGCTACCATCATTTTTTGCCTTCTGTTTTTGTCTCTCATCCTCTCTCTTTACAAACACTTTCTGTGCCTCTCTTAACAATTCATCTAATGGTTTTTTGCTCCACCCTTCTATCTTCTCAGTGCTACAGCAGGCGCACAGAGAGGGGAGCCGGAAGGTATGCGGAGACCAGTTCAAATTAACATTTTTCTTTTCACAGTCTGTGTTTTTTTTCAACTAGGAGCGGGAACCCGGAAGTCGTCAACAGAGGCTTCTGGGAAGGTAAGAAGTTTGAGTGGAGAAGGAACCCGAGACACTACACGTGTAGTGTCTCCCACCCTCCCTCCTCCTCTAACCTAAAAAAAAGGACTCAGT
>NC_057714.1:121662471-121711705 GCF_004010195.1 Chiloscyllium plagiosum | reverse complement strand
AAGTGGGAAACAGATGCTTATAACTACTGCTTGTACAAGCATATCTGGCTTAACCTACATCCTCACAGCACCTTATCTATTTGTCTGTAACAGCTACCATTGTTTGCAGGTACGTTTCATTCTTGTATGCACATTTTAGCTAATACAAAAACAATTATATATTTCTTTCGCACAGTTTTCATTCTTGTTGACTCAGCTCTTGGTTGAAACAATTATATGCTGGTGTGAGTTCATTTACCTTGCATAAGTAATTATGATTGCAGAAGGAACACTACTTTACCTATATCCCACAAGGGAGACCAGAACTGCACACAGTATTCCATAAGTGGCCTAACCAATGTCCTGTACAGCCACAGCATGACCCCCCAACTCCTATGTTCAATGCACTGAAATTGATGGGAGAAAAGGACCATAAATTACTAACATTGATTGGTTGATTGATTTATTGTCATGTGTACTGAAGTACAGTGGAAAGTTTTGTTTATGAGCAGTACAGGCAGATCATAGTAAGCAAGGGTATACAGATCAGAGGCTGTAAAAAGACTTAGATAGAGGAATTTAAGTTTAAACGTGTAGAATGGTTTTAAGACATGTTATGGTTAAATCTACTGTTGGGAGTTCATAAGGAGTCTCATAGTGTTGGCGCCATCTTGAAATGTAGAACTTAAATCCTATCCCACCTTTGAAGAAAAAAGATACTCATCCAAACACATACAGAAAGAGACAGGTCACAAATTCTACAGATGGGGAAAAAGCCAATAAAGTCAGTGAAGCATAGCAACAACGCCTTGATTGTTTCCCAAGCAAGTGGCTCCAGCTTTGTGTTCTGCGGCAATCCAGATTCCGGGTGTCTTCCTTCAGTTCCATGCTGATCACCTTTGATTCTTTGAGGAGGCGGTAAGGCTTGGAGACACAATGATTCTCGACCTTTCATTCACCAGTTGAGGATTCATCTTTTCCATGTCTCTGAAGGTACTTTTTCACTTCAAGGAGAGAATTTGCAAAGAAAGAGAGTATGGTGCTGGAAAAGCACAGCAGGTCAGGCAGCATCTGAGGAGCAGGAGAATCGACGTTTCAGGCATAAGCCCTTCATCAGGAATCGAGGAAGGACTTATGCACTTCATTCCTGATGAAGGGCTTATGCCCAAAACGTCAATTCTCCTGCTTTTCAGATGTTGTCTGACCTGCTGTGCTTTTCCAGCACCACACTCTCAACTCTCATCTCCAGCATCTGCAGTCCTCACTTTCTTCTAATTTGCAGAGAAAGCAAGAATAGCTAGCTACTTGGAATTGTCCTTCATTTCTCTACTCACAGAAAGCTGAGAGAGGGAGACAGACAGACAGACAGAGAAATGCTCTTTCCCATCACAGGCTGGGTGTTTCTCCTGTATTATCCAACACAAAGCTGTCTCCAATTGCCCAGGAAACTCTCACAAAGCTGTAACTGCAGAGTTTTCCAGAACACGCACAATTAGTTCTTGTTGAAAAACCAATCAAAAGTCTATCACTGAACAAAACACCCACGAGGCTACCTGCCCCACTGGTTGAATAAGACCACCTTGTAGGATCAACATACATCAACTTCTGATAACTCACTATTTCCTAAACTGCAAATTCTTCTTCCACAGTCCCTTGCTTCAACATAGTTTCTTTTCCCATTTCTGTGCTCACAGTCCAAAAACAAATAAATGTAGTCTTTCCACCAAGTGTTAGATGATGAGGCAGGAAATTGGTAGCTTAACAACCCACATTTAAGTAGAATTAGTAAAGACCACTGGTGACAATTATTGTATCTAGGTGAAAGTGAGGACTGCAGATGCTGGAGATCCAAATTGAAAAGTGTGGTGCTGGAAAAGCACAGCAGGTCAGGCAACATCCGAGGAGCAGGAGAATCGACGTCTCAGGAATAAACCCTTCATCAAGATGATGAAGGACCTATGCCCAAAACGTTGATTCTCCTTCTCCTCAGATGTTGCCTGAACTGCTATGTTTTTCCAGCACCATGCCTTTTGACAATTATTATTGTATATCCTCCCCCTCTTTTGCCCCTGGTTTAGTATTTTGGGAATGTTAGTAATGTTCTTTACCATGAAGACTGATGCAAAGTATTTATTCAATTTCTCTGCCACTTCCAGGTTCGCTTTTATTATTTCCCCAAACCTCAATCTCTAAATAGGCTTATGTTCATTTTAGCCTGTCTCTTCCTATATATTTAAGCTCTTACTCTCTGTTTTTTCTTCTACTTGCTAGATTACCCTCATAGTTAAATCTCTTCTTTTTTTGTTGAGAGTGTGGAAAAGCACAGCAGGTCAGGCAATATCCGATGAGCAGGAGAATCAATATTTCGGACATAAACCCTTCATCTGGAATGAGGCTTGTGGGCCAGGAGGCTGAGAGATAAATGGGAGGAGGGTGGGGATGGGGAAGATAGCTGGGAAAGCAATAGGTAGGTGAAGGTGGAGAAGAAGGTGATAGGTCGGAGAGGAGGGTGGAGCGGATAGGTGAGAAAGCCGATGGATAGGTTAAGAGGGTGGTGCCGAGTTGGACACTTGGGACTAGGGGGAAGGTAAAATGAGGAAACTGGTGGAATCCACATTGATCCTGTGGGTTTGAAGGGTCCCAAGGCGGAAGATGAGGTGATCTTTCTCCAGGCATCAGGTGATTAGGATTTTGTGGTGGAGGAGGCCCAGAACCTGCATGTCCTTGGTGGAGTGGGAGGGGGAGTTGAAGTGTTCAGCCACAGGGTGGTGGGATTGGTTGGTACGTGTCCCAGAGATATTCTCTGAAACGATTTGCAAGTTGGCATCCTGTCTCCCCAATGTAGAGAAGACCACATCGGGTGCAACAGATACAGTAGGTGACCTTTGTGGAGGTACAGGCAAATTTCTGTTGAATGTGGAAGGTCCTTAGCAGTCTTGGATGGAGGTGAGGAGGGTAGGTCTGGGTGCAGGTTCTGCACATCCTACAGTGGCAGGGGAACGTGCTCGGAGTGGAGTGAGGGCTGGTGAGATCATGGATCAAGGCAGAAATGAGGACTGCAGATGGTGGAAAACAGAGTCTAGATTAGAGTGGGGCTGGAAAAGCACAGCAGGTCAGGCAGCATCCGAGGAGCAAGGAAATCAATGTTTCAGGCAAAAGCTCTTCATCAGGAATCTGACAAGGGAGTCAAGGAGGGAATGGTCTCTCCGGAACACTGATAGGTGTGGGGAGGGAAATATATCCCGAGTGGTGGGGTCTGTTTGTAGGTGGCGGAAATGGTGGAGGATGATACAATTTACCCGGAGGTTGGTGGGGTGGATGGTGAGGACCAGGGGAGTTCTGTCCTTGTTGCGTTGGGAGGGGTGCGGTTCAAGGGTGGAGGTGCAGGAAGTGGAGGAGATGTGCTGGAGGGCATCATTGACCACATGAGGGGAAAAATTGTTGTCTTTGAAGAAGGAGGTCATCTGGGATTTTCTATGGTGGAATTGGTCCTCCTGGGAACAGATATGGTAGAGACGGAGGAATTGGGAATAAGAGATGGTACTTTTACAGGAGGCAGGGTGGGAGGAGGTGTAGTCCATGTAGCTGTGGGAGTCCATGGGTTTGTAGTAGATGTCTGTAGTTAGTCGGTCACTGGAAATGGAGATGGAGAGGTCCAGGAAGGGGAGGGAGGTGTCTGAGATGGTCCAGGTAAATTTGAGTTTGGGGTGGAAGTTGTTAGTTAAGTTGATGAACTGTTCAACCTCCTCATGGAAGCACGAGGTAGCGCTAATACAGTCATCGATGTAGCGGAGGAAAAGCTGGTGTAACTATGGAAGATGGACTGCTCCAAATACCCGACAAAGAGACAGACATAGCTGGGGCCCATGGCTACCTCTTTGGTTTGAAGGAAGTGGGAGGATTGAAAGGAGAAGTTGTTAAGAGTGAGGACCAGTTGAGGTGAATAACCAGACATCTTTTATATGAGTATAGGGCTTTTGCTTCTAATACTGTTTCCAGTCGGGAGCTCCAGAACCCTTTTACCCTCCGGATGAAAGAAAACCTTCCCCGACCTCAGCTTGAATTCTTCCTGCAGTCACGAACCTCTTTGCTAAGGTAAATAGGCCCTTGCCATCCACCCTACATAGGCCTTTCAACAATGTTGAACTTCTTCATTCATTAAATCTACCCTTGGCCTCTTCTGTTCCAAAATAGACAGGCAGGTGGTTGGAAGACCACAGCAAGCCCCTGCTGTGTTCCTCCAGCCTCCTGCTTGTCTAGTTTGGATTCCAGCAACTGCAGTTTGTTTTTGTCTCTTCTGTTCCAAGGCAGACAATCCCAGCCTATCCAATCTTTTGTCATAGCTACATCATCCCAGTCCTGGCCACATCCTTGTAAACCTCCTCAATACCCGCTCTAGTGTAATTACATTCTTCCTGTAAAAAAACAAGAAGAGAAATTGCTACAGAAACTCAGCAAGTCTGGCAGTATCATTTTATTTGACACCTATGAAATGATCGAATCTACACATGGTACTCAAGTCAAAATGATAATCTTTTCAGTTCCAGCAAAGCCTCCCTGATCTTACCAGTCTTGCTCCTGAATATACTCAACAACTGAACATTTACAGCTTTCCGGCATTCCTGTATGAATGTTTATCCCACCATATCCACTAAAAAAACATATTCCAGTCCTTTATCACATTTCTGTTTGTGGGTGGCTTTCTACATCACGACGACTCTTCTTTAAGGGCTTACCTTAAGTGTAAAGAACTTTGAGGTTGTGAAAGGCATAATATATAATTAATTTCCTTCAGGGGATTAGGAAAGTGTAAAAACCAACAAAAGCTGCCTTCCTGAACTATTGCAGTCCATGTGCAGTAGGTTGACCCACAATGTGATTTCCAGGATTTCAACCCAGTGACAGTGAAGGAACAGCAATATATTTCCAAGTCAGGATGGTGGGGGCTTGGAGGGGAACTTGCAGGGGGTGGTGTTCCCATGTGTCTGCTGACCTTGCTCTTCTAGATGGAATTGGTTGTGGGTTTAGAAGATGCTGTCATGGAGTCATACAGCATGTTCCAGTCCATGCCAAACATAATTTCAAACTAAACTAGTCCCACCTGCCTGTTCCAGGCCCATATGTCTCTCGATCTTTCCTATTCATGTATATATCTAATTGTCTTTTAAACATTGTGTCTATGCCCACATTCACCACTTCCTCAGGAAGTTCATTCCACACATGAACCAGCTGGTGTAAAGGTTTCTCCTCATGTCTTCTTTAAATCTATCTCCTCTCGCCTTCAAAATATACGCCCTATTTTTGAAATTCTCCACCCTGGGGAAAAGACACCTACCATTAACCCTGTCTATACCCCTCATGATTTTATAAACCTCTGTCAGGTCAAGTCTCAATCTCCTATATTCTAGCAAAAAAGGTCCCAGCCTATCCAGCCTTTCTTTATAACTCAAACTTTCCATACCCGGCAACATCCTGGTAAATCTCTTCTGAACCCTCTCCAGCTGGATAATATCCTTCCTATAACAGGGCAGTCAGAGTTGGACATAGTATTCCAGAAGAGGCATCATCAATGTCCTGTATAACCTCAACATTACTTTCCAACTCCTATACCCATAGGACTGAGCAATGAAGGCAAGCTCTAAAGAAAACAGTCCTAGCTTGTCCAACCTCTCCCTCTAACTCAGACCATGATAACATCCTTGTAAATTTCTTCTGCACTCTTTACAGTTTAATAACATCCGTCCTATAGCAAGGTGACCAAAGCTAGTTACTAGGGTTATCCCTACTCCCCTTTTTGAACAAGGGAACCACATTTGCTATCCTCCAGTCTTCTGGCACTACGCCTGTAGACAAAGAGGACATAAAAATCAAGGCCAATGGCTCTGCAATCTCCTCCCTTGCTTCCCAGAGAATCCGTCAAGTGCGGCCTCACCAATGTATTGTACAACTGCAACATAACTTACCAACCTCTATACGCAGTCGGTCTTGTAGCCACTGTGTTTATGTGACAAGTCCAGCTGAGTTTCTCATCAATGGTAACCCCCAAGATGTTGACATTGGGGGATTCAGTGATGGTAACACCATTGAATGTCAAGGGGCAGTGGTTAGATTGTCTCTTGTTGGTGATGGTCATCGCTTGGCATTTCCGTGGTGCGAATGTTATTTGCCACTTGTCAGCCCAAACCTGGGTATTATCCACATCTTGCTATATTTGAACATGTGATTTGACAGATGGAATAAAACATGAGAAAGTAAGTGGTTTTGCACTTTGGTAATGATATTGGATGTGTAGTCTATTTTCTAAATAGGGTAAGGCTCCTGGAATGCACAAAGAGACCTGGGAGTCCTTGTTCAGGATTCTCTTGAGCTGAAAATGTGTTTCTGGAAAAGCGCAGCAGGTCAGGCAGCATCCAGGGAACAGGAGAATCGACGTTTCGGGCATAAGCCCTTCTTCAGGAATGAGGAAAGTTTGTGTCCAAGTTCATCCCCTGCGGTTGGAGGGTTCCCAGTCGGAAGATAAGATGCTCCTCCTCCGACCGTCGGGTTGTTGTGGTTTGGCGGTGGATGAGTCCAATGACCTGCATATCCTCGGTGGAGTGGGAGGGGGAGTTGAAATGCTGTGCCACAGGTTGGTTGGGTTGGTTCGTCCGGGTGGCCCAGAGGTGCTCTCTGAATCGCTCCGCAAGTAGGCGGTCTGTCTCCCCAATATAGAGGAGGCCACACCGGCTGCAGCGGATGCAGTAGATGATGTGGGTGGAGGTGCAGGTGAATCTGTGGCGGATATGGGAGTTTCCTTTTGGGCCTTGGAGAGGAGTGAGGGGGGAGGTGTGGGCGCAAGTGTTGCACCTCCTGCGGTTGCAAGGGAAGGTGCCGGGAGTGGTGGTTGGGTCGGTGGGGGGTGTGGATCTGACAAGGGAGTCGCGGAGGGAGTGGTCTCTACGGACAGCTGATAGGGGAGGGGAGGGAAATATATCCTTGGTGCTGGGGTCTGTTTGGAGGTGGCGGAAGTGACGGCGGATGATGCGCTGTACATGGAGATTGGTGGGGTGGTAGGTGAGGACCAGTGGGGTTCTGTCCTGGTGGCGGTTGGAGGGGCGGGGCTCAAGGGTGGAGGAGCGGGAAGTGGAGGAGATGCGGTTGAGGGCACCGTCGACCACGTCGGGGGGGGGGGAATTGCGGTCCTTGAAGAAGGGGGCCATCTGTGTTGTACGTATTTTGAACTGGTCCTCCTGGGAGCAGATGCGGCGGAGACGTAGGAATTGGGAGAATGGGATGGCGTTTTTACAGGGGGCAGGATGGGAGGAGGTGTAGTCCAGGTAGCTGTGGGAGTCAGTCGGTTTGTCGTAGATGTCCGTGTTGATTCGGTCGCCTGAGATGGAAATAGAAAGGTCGAGGAAGGGGAGGGAGGAATCTGAGACTGTCCAGGTGAATTTGAGGTCGGGGTGGAAGGTGTTGGTGAAGTGGATGAACTGTTCAACCAGGATTCTCTTGAGGTTAACATAGGTTCAGCTGGCAGTTAGGAAGGCGAATGCAATGCTAGTATTAATCTCTAGAGAGCTACAAGTGCAGAGATGTATAGCTGAGGCTGTATAAAGCTCTGGTCAGACCACTTTGGAACATTGCAGGCAGTTTTGGGTTCTGTTTCTAAGGAAAGATGTGCTGGTTAGAAAGGGGTACAGAAGAGGTTCACAAGGATGATGCTGGGGATGAAAGGCTTCTCTATGAGGAACGATTGAGGAACCTGGGCCAGTACTCAATGGAGTTTCAATGGACGAGGTGAGAGGAACTCACTGAAACTTACAGAATACTGAGAGGCCTGGATAGAGTGGATGTGGAGAAGATGTTTCCACTAATAGGAAAGATATGGACCCAAGGGCACAACCTCAGAGTAAAGAGATGACCCTTTAGAACTGGGATGAGAAGTAAGGCCACGTCAGAGTCTATATAAGACAGATATTGATATGTTCTTGATCAGTAAATGGTTTAAGGATTACGGGAAGAAGGCAGGAGAATGGGCTTGAGAAACATATCGGCCATGATCAAAATGCATAGCAGACTTGATAGGCCAAATAGCCCACTTCTGTTTCTACGCCTTATAGGTTTCAGTGTCAAGGAGCAGTGGTTAGATTCTCTTATTGGTCTTTCTCTGGCACTTTGGTGTGAATGTTGCTTGCCATTTTCAGCCCAAGCTTGGATATCATGCAGATCTTGCTGCATTTGAACATGGACTCTTTCAATATATGAAGGGCTGCAATTAGTTCTTAATATTGAGCAGTCATTGGTGAACATCTCCACTTCTGACCTTATGACATAGGATTCCAACCAGCAGAGAGTTTGTCCCTGATACCCTTTGATTCCAGTTTTGCCAGGTCTCTGTGATGCCACACTTGGTCGGATGTAGTCTTGATGTTAAGGGCTGTCCCTCTCCCCTCCCCTCTGGAATTCAACTCTTTTGTCCACGTTTGAATCAAGGCTGTAATGAGGTCAGGAGCTGAGTGATCCTGGCAGAGCCCAAGCTGGGCATTACTGAGCAGGCTATTGCTGAGCAGGTGCGGGCTGTCCCTCTCCCCTCCCCTCTGGAATTCAACTCTTTTGTCCACATTTGAATCAAGGCTGTAATGAGGTCAGGAGCTGAGTGATCCTGGCAGAACCCAAGCTGGGCATTACTGAGCAGGCTATTGCTGAGCAGGTGCTGCTTGCTAGCTCTGTTACTGACACCGTCCATTACTTTACTGAGAATTGTGAGTATAGTGATGGGGCAGTAATTATCTAGGTTGGTGTTATCCTGATTTTTATGTGCAACTTCTATTGGATAGATGCCAGTGTTGTAACTGTACTGAAACAGCTTGGTTTAGGCCTAAAATGCAGCAAGGTATAAAGCATGAGTCTTCAGTTTTATTGTTGGAATGTTGTCAGGGTCCGTAGCCTTTGTAGTATGCAGTGTCTCAACCTGTTTCTTCACATCACATGGAGTGAATCCAATTTCATGGAATTGGATTGGACTGGAATTTGTGATGCTGGGGACCACTGGAGGAGGCTGAGATGGATCATCCACTCGCATTTTTGGCTGAAGATTGCTGCGAATGCTTCAGCCTTATCTTTCGTACTGATATGTTGGGCTTTTCAATCATTGAGGATGCAGAGGTTAGTGGAAGGGCTTCCTCCAGTGAGTCCTTCATGGTAAGCCTGGTTAATGTGGGAATTAAACCCTGCCGTTGGTGTCACACTGCATCCCAAATAAGCTGTCCAACCAACTGAGCTAGCTGTCTCCCTAAAAATGAATCTTCAATTAAGGACATAAATTAACACTCGTGCATGGCTAAAACTAAAAGGATATGCTTTCTTCAGTTCTGAGGAAGAGTTATATTTGACTTGAAATGTTAACTGTTTCTATCTCTCTTCACAGATACTGCCAGACCTGCTGAGCTTTTCAGCATTGTTGTTATAACAGTGTCAAGGCTGTTTCATTGGTTGACTGCTTCTCTTTAGCCTATTTTAACTTTGGTGTTACTAAATTCACAGAAAGCGTAATGTACGTTTACGCCACTTACCCATAGGAATCAAACAAAAGGCATGTGGCAACTTATAAATTGCTAGGGGAGGGTAGTTCTCAGTCAGTTTACAGAGAGTATGGTGCTATTGGTCGAAGCTGCAGAAAGAAATCTGTTTACTCAGTCCTGTGTAGTTCCTCAGGGGTATTGGTGTAAGTGAGAACTTTTGTATGCGTAAGGTCATGTCTCACCAACCTCAGTAAATTTTTTGAAGAGGTGGCAAAGGTAATTGATGAGGGAAAGGCTATAGCTGTAGTTTATCTGTACTTTAGTAAGGCATTTGATAAAGTCCCACATTGCAGGTTGGTACAAAACTAAAATCACATGGGATTCGGGGTGGGTTGGCTAGATGGATACAAAACTGGCTTGGTCATAGAAGACAGAGGGTAGTGATGAAAGGATGTTTTCCAGAATGGAGACAGACAGTTAATGGTGTTCCACAGGGATCAGTCTTACGCCCTCTGTTGTTTGTAGTTTATATAAATGAGCTGGAGGAAACTCTGGGTGGTTTGAGTAAGATTACAGATGACATGAAGATTGGTGGAGTTGCTGATGGTGCTGATGACTGTGAAAGGATACAACAGGATGTAGATAGATTGGCAACTCAGGCACAGAAATGGCAGGTGGAGTTTAATCCAGACAAGTGTGAGGTGATACATTTTGGAGGATCAAATTTAGGTGTGAATTATACTGCAAACGACAGAACCCTTAGGAACATTAGCGTAAAGATGGATCTGGGCGGGCAGGCCCACAGTTCCTGAAAAGTGGCAACACAGGTGGCCAAGGTGATTAAGAAGGCAGATAGCATGCTTCCCTTCAACGGGCGGGACACGGAGTACAAGTGTTGGTAAACCATGTTGCAGCTATATAAAACCCTTGTTAGGCCGCATTTGGAGCCACACTACTAGAAGGACATGGAAGCTTTGCAGAGAGTGCAGAGAAGGTTCACCTTCTCTCAGGATGTTGCCTGGTCTCGAGGGCATTGGCTATGAGGAAAGGTTAAAAAGACTACAATTGTTTTCACTGGAAAGGCAGCGGATGAGAGGGGACCTGGTAGAGGTCTACACAATTATGAGAGGCAGAGGTAGGGTGGATAGTCAGAGGCTTTTTCTCAGGGTTGAAGTTTCAATTACAAGGGGATACAGGTTAAGTTGAGAGGGGAAAAGTTTAAGGGTGCTGTGCGAGGTAAGTTTTTCACATAGAGTGTGGGAGGAGCCTGCCAGAAGAGGTGGCAGTAGCAGACACGTTAACAGGCATTTGGATGGTGTACATGAATAGGGAGGGAGTAGAGGGATACAGACCAAATAAGGGCAGAAGGTTTATTGTTTAGTTTAGTTAGGGCATGATGATCAGCACAGGTTTCGAGGCTGAGGGGGCTGTTCCTGTGCAATATTTCTCTTTTGTTCTCACTTTTGAGAAACAAGCCCTCACCACCGTGACCACATACTAGCTGTCGTAACAAAAAGGTGTCACATTGCGTAGAGTATTGCCTTCAGCTGCTGGACAGACCGCTCTGAGACATCTCAGGTAACTTGTCCTTTATGGGGCTTGAAAAGGCAATGAGTTCAAAGCCTCAGAGATCAGGCTTTTAGGATTTAGAATCCAGAGTACATTCCAGTCTATTTGAGCTGTAATTGAAACACAGCATCAGAGAAACAGAGGGAATAGTGAAAGCATCAATTTGTAAATAGGATAAAGGGCTCTCTTAATAAAGACAGAAGAAATATACAGTATAGAAAAGACCCTTCACCCAATCTGCATTTCGGGGAGACTTCCCTCTGCAACTCCCTTGTCAGATCCAGGACCCCCACCAGCCCACACTCAACTCCCAGCGCTTTCCCCTACTCCACAAGAAGTGCAAAACCTGCGCCCACACCTCCCCCCTCACCACCGTCCAAGGCCCCACAGGATCTTCCCACATTCGACAGAAATTTACTTGTACTTCCACATGTCACCTACTGTGACTGATGCACCGATGTGGTTTCATCTACTTGTGAATCATTTCAGAGAACATCTCTGGGACACCCAAACAAACCACCCCACCACTCTGTGGCCGAACACTTTAACCTCCTCCCACTGCACCAAGGACAGGCAGGTCCTGGGCCTCCTCCATCAGCCCAAATCCTAACCACCTGACAGCTGGAGGAAGCACACCTCATCTGCCGCCTTGGGACCTTTCAACCATACGAGATCAATGTGGATTTCACCAGTTTCTTCATTTCCCCTCCCAGTCCCAGTCCTCCACCTGGGCACCACCCTCTTGACCTGTCCAATATCTTAAAATGTTGCTTAAAATGTTACAAGGAATTTAGAGGGTAGATATAGAAAAACTACTTCCTGTTCCGAACAGTCATTGAACTCAAAATATGAACTCTGTTCCTCTCTACACAGATACTGCCAGACCTGCTGGGTTTCTCCAGCACTTGCTGTTTATTAAAACTGTTTTCTCTGGTGGGAACAACAAGAAGTCAAGCACATAAACTAGCATCTAGAGTGAGACTATTTGGGATGAAACCAGGAAAGATTTCTCCCCTCACACACACACTAGTGGAAATTTTGAATTCCTCCCCTGAAGATCTCTGGATGCTAACAGTAGTACAGTTCCACAATGGACGATGCTGAACTGGCCATCTGGGACACAAGTTCAAATCTCACCAGGATGAGAATATGAGGCTATCAATTTGAATTCAGGTAATTAAATTAATGCGAAATAAAGTTAGTCTTAGTAATTATAAGGAGTACAGCTGAAGATCAAGTGCACGCTTCCGGAGTTTGGTCAGGGTAATGTCACAAAGCTGGTCCTTTTCTCAAAGCTGTTCCTTTTTCTCAGTCACTGTGGCCTTGAATTCTTTTCAGCTGGGTCGTAAAACAGCCCAGGCTCCGAAATGGCTGAGTTGTTGCAGAGATGAATGGTTTATTGGAACCCTTTTTGTTTACCCCTAAACAGATGATGTCTCAGGCCAAAGGCTTTCATGTTTTAGAAATAACTTGTAAAATGAAAGGGGAGTGGCCAGTCCAGGTAGCTGCGGTTATTTTAGTTCAGTTGCAGCAGGGGATGTGTGAAACAGGTTGCTGACTTCTTTCTCTCCTTGCAAACTGGACGTTGCCTGTGCCATGTTTTACTGTTTGTGCTAAGGGATGTGTGTATCAGGTCTGTTGTGAGTATTTTCAGAACAGCATCATTAATTCTGGTTTGGATAGGGTAAGTTATGCAGTATTCTGTTTTCTGTTCTTTGTGTTTCAATCCCATAATTTTGTAAATAAATTTAGTTTGTTTAAAACTTGGCTGTCAATCCAGCTAATTTACTCCAGGAATATCCACTATACACTTAGCTAAATAAATAGCAAAGTTACAGTTATGGCTACCTACTTAAAGAGGTTTTGAGGGGTCTGGCCTCGTCCATAACAGTAGAGATAAAGTACAAATTTTGTCCTTAAATTCTAATGCAATATTAATTCAAAATATTTGCAAAGTACTGTTTAAATGATAATGTGGAGGTGTCGATGTTGGACTGGGGTGGACAAAGTTAAAAATCACAACACCAGGTTACAGTCCAAACAGGTTTATTTGGAAGTACAAGCTTTCAGAGCACTACTCCTTCATCAGGTAGCTGGTGGGGCAGGATCACAGGACACAGAATTTATAGCAAAACATCTTTTTGCTATAAACGAGCGGGAGTATTTTGTTCAGTTAATCGAATTCCAGATAATCGAATCCCGGGTAACATAGTTTTGCCAAGCCTCGGGACCTTGCGATCTTGCTTGATAATCCAATATTCGGATAATCGAGGTTCCTCTGTAAACCTGTTGTGTGGTGTTATGTGATTTTTAACACTGTTTAAGCGAGTGAGATTCTTTTATTAATTGAAGTTTAGGTTTGGGCAGAACCCAATACAAACAAGCTAACTGGACTAAACCAGTTCCATGGAAACAGATCAGCTCATCTCTGCACTTTAGGAAGGGTGTGATTATCTTGGACGGAGTGCCTGGGATGGAGTGTGTCCGCTACGAAGAGAGGCTGAATAAGCCTGGGTGGTTTTCACTGGAGCAGAGAAGGCTGAGGGGGGATGTGACTGAGATGTATAAGAATATGAGGGGCATAGGTATGTTGGACAGAAAGCAGCTCTTCGCCTTGGTTGAAATGTCAAGAACAAGAGATATCATTATAAAGGTGATGGGTACAAGATTAGAATGGTTTGAAGAAAAATAATTTCATCGCTGGGATCATGGGAATCTGGAATGCACTGCCTGGTAGTTGAGGTGGGAAACCTCACAACCTTTTTTTTTCTTATCACACTGTGTGGTCCAGACAGCACAGAGGTCAGTCCCCCTCCTTAACTCAAAATGGAGAGTCCTTCACTACTGATCCGGCTCCCTCAGAGCCAGCTTTCAAGAGTGTCAGAATGTATGACTCCTCTTTTTTTTCCCTTTAGTGCTTATTTTTCCCCAACACCCATGTCATGTGTGTGCATGTGCAGAACACAGTGAAGAACAACCAGTGCATAAATCTTTATTTATATTCCAAATGTATTGGCTGAGCACTTGAGTGTCTTAAGGCTATGGGCCAAGTTGCTAGAAGATAGGATTAGAGTCGATAGGTTGTTGCAGACATAATAGGCTGAAGGCCTTTTCCAACCTCTAAGAGTGACTCTATGAATTGTGACCGTAAAGCTCTAAGATTGTTGTAAAAATTCAGCTGGTTCCACAAGGGAAGAAATCGTGTGTCCTTACCTGGTCTGGTCTGGCTTCAATGTGAGCCATGGCAATTAGCCTGAACCTTTCTTACTGCAAAAACACCATTTTATTAAACTACACCAAAACACACAAGAAAATCAGACTAACAACTCAACTGACTGAGACAGTGGTAGTGTCCTATCTCTGGGCCAAAAGGTCAAGTTCAAGTCTCACCTGCCTTGGATGTGTATCATAAGATGTCTGAACAGGTTAGTTAAGATAACCACTCCAGGTTCCTTTTGTCTTCACTTGTTCCACAATCACCTCTCCTTTTCCCACTAAATTTGCCCTGGTCTTCACCATCACAGACCATCCACTTTTCCTCACTCCCTTCCCTGCTCCTGTATTTAAAACTTGTTAACCTCAGACATTTTCCAGCTCAGACAATCATTGATCTGCTTCGTTACCTTTATTGCTCCCTCTACAGACAACAGGAGAAATCTCTTCACTCAAGGATGTCTGAATGTGGAGCTTGCTCTCACAGGTAATGGCTGAGGTGAAGTGTGGCTGCCTTGGTTTTGTGTTGCTACCCTTCCACCCACAAGAAATGTGAACCTGCTGATAGTTGAGGAAGTTAATCCTGAAGAGGCAGGGTTCCCACAAATTCCAAACATGAAGCTACCAGGTAAGGACATTTTAGTTGGCGTTGGCATCTGTTCCAAGCTTTTGTAGCCAGCCAGCTAGGTGGTACACGCCATCCCACAGAAGACTCTGTTGCCAGCTAATGACTCTCATGTTGGCCTTTGTTTAGGATCTTCATGTCACACTTCCAAACTAGATCTAGCTGCCTCACCAGCTTGAAAGACATGTGTGGCCACCTTCCATCCTGTGGAAGTGGCTAATAAAGCCATCTTAGTTTAATAAGTGCAAACAAATCTGGGAGCTCGGTGTTCAGAACGACCACCACTTTCATGCTATTGGTTTGCCTGATTATACCTGTAAAGAATTACAAATAATTGAGCATCTTTTCTTGACAGCTACAAATTGCCCATGTCCTAATGAACATGAGGTTTTCCCATGCATATTTTGAGAGTTGGCAAAAGATTATAGCTGCTGTCCCCTTGCACAGACAAATGTCAGCATCAATGAAGCAGAATTAGCTAATCTCTTCCAGTGGGATGCTAATTAGCGAGATCAGGGGTGAGATGCAATCTCTTGTCCACAATTTCCTTGATGCTTACAGTCGTGGAGAACGAGTTCCAGGCATCAGAGGGACAGTCCATGGGTATCTGCAGCCAAATGTTTGTGTAGGCAATTAACACCGTGCCATCAGTGTTCACTGATCAGGAGGTTTCTGATTTCACCTTCAGTCCTGATAGATTGTGGAGCTTGCCATTTAGCCGAGTGTGAACGTAGTCACGTTCACACATACCCGCAAGGAGGCCAACGTTCAGGAGAGGAGTAGGCTGCTAGGACACGGTCTGAGTTTAAGGCAAAGTTAAACACAAACGGAGAAAAGGAACAGAAGTATAAGTTGGTAGGGTGAGATGGATTAGGTGGCAGAAGGCTTTGAGACATGAACAGCAGCAGACTACTTGGGTCAAATTAACCATCGCTGCTATTAACACAATGTGAAATGTGTGCATGCTTCTGAGCAACCCTCCTATTTTGAAGACCAAATGGTCTACTCCTGTTCCCATTTTCTGGTTGGTGAAAATAACTAATAAAACAAATACACAATTTAGAGGACGTCCAAAAAGAAAGTTCTCTTTATTAAAGGGGCTCTATAAATTTGTATTTCTTAAACCAATGACATGGTCTCGGGCACCCTCCCTCAAAACCTGTTCCCTTCAGCTGAATCAGTCTAACAAAGTTCTACGTTGTGTGAAGGAACAACAGAGTAGATAGGATGAAAAGCCTTTCCTTTTCCAAACTCAAGGATCAGTGTTGCTCCAACAAATTTTAAAAAGCTCCACACCACCCAGGACAAAGCAACCTGCTTCATTCACATCCCGTCCATCACCATCCGCGTTTGCTCACTTATCTACCAACACACAGTAGCAGCAGTGTGTGCCATATACTTCAGAAATTCAACAGCCCCTTCCAAACACACAACCTCTACCATCCAGAAGGACAACGGCAGCAGATACATGGGAATACCACCCCCTACAAGCTCCCTTCAAAGTTACGTAACACCTTGATGTAGAAATATATTGCCATTCCTTCACTGTCGCTGTGTCAAAATCCTAGAATTCCCTAATGAACTGCAGTGTGGGGCTACCTACAGCATGGGGGCTCAGATTTACTAAACACCTTCTCCAGGGTAGTTACAAATGGGCATTCGATTCTGGTGCAGATAATAATGCCCACAACATCCTGTGAAAGAGCAAATTAAAATAAAAACAGTTCACAGCAATACAATATCAGAAAAATGTATTCCTTTTATTATCATCATCTTGAGATTGGTAAGAGGTGCTGGTAGAGGGAAGGGTTCTCATTATAACACTTAAAGGAGTTTAAATACCATGAAGCTCGTGTGTAAATCCCCCTCACTGATCCTCTCACAGTGGGGGTGGGGGGTGTGGGGAGTAAAGTCTCAACTAATGTCTAGTCCTGCTCAAGCATCAGTTTCAGTAAGCGCACCAATAGTTTCAGGGCTGGGTTGTAACGAACATATAAAATAAACCTTTTTTTTTGTTTTTTTTTCTCCATAGCGCTCTGCAATAACAGAGGCTGGGTATTCTAAAAACCTAGTGTCACAAAAAGAGAGCCGCTACGTTGCTGACCGTGACAGGACAGGACAGGAGGTCTCTGCAGTCCAGCAGTTAATTACACAGAAAACCAATGCCATTAACAGTCTGCAAACCTAAATAGTATTCATTTTGCAGGTGTTTGTCATTTTGTTTTTGCACTGAACAAAAATGAATGTGTTAAGGATCCACAAACGATTGGAGCAGAGTCTCTGGCCTGCCTCCTGGCTCCTCCAGGAAATGCACAGACCAGGAGGAGGAGGAGGAGGGAGGAGGGGTTACGGTGATGGTGTGGCAAGGCCCTCAGTGCTTCAGGCAAAGTCAAGAGCCAGGCATCAAGGGTCAAGGCTGTGCTCCGGCTGCAGCTGGAACTGGTGGCCCCAAAGTGCTGGGTGAAGACATGACTGGCGATCCAGCAAGAGGACCCAAGGGCTGTGAGGTGGGCATCGAGATTATACCTGCAGGAAGAGGAACAGGGATAGCAGAGGGCAGGAAAAAAAGGCAGTTAGGCTTTGGACAAGAATCACAGCAACTTTCAGAGCTCTCAGAACCCAGTTGGGCAGAACCTGGCAACACATTTTCAACTTAATTCAACTTCTAGCACAGACACAGGTCGGCATTGTTGAAGGCGGTGAGCGTGGCTGGGCTGTTCGTGGGCACGGCGAGAGTAGTGGGGCCGTCGCTGAGGGCGGCCAGGCTGTCCGTGAGCGCAGAGGCTGTCGGTGAGTGTGGTGAGAGCAGCATGGCTGTCGGTGAGAGCGGCAGGGATGTTGTGAGCGTGCAGGGACGTCGGTGAACGCAGGGAGAGCAGTGGGGGCGGTGAGTCTGTTGATGAGCATGTGAGTGCAGCGATGCTGTTGGCGAGCATGGATGAGTGGTCTGTCTGTCGGCGAGCGAGGCTATTGCGGCGGGTCTGTCGGTGAGAGGGACGGGTCTGTCGGTGAACACAGTAGTTTTATTGTAAACGTGGTGATGATTGCAGGGTTATAGGTAAAAGCGATGAGAGGAACATGTTGAGAAGGAAAGGTTGGGGAATACATTTGAAGAAAATATATTTTTTCCCTACGTGAGAATTAACAGGAATCTTTTGAAGGCTACTGATTTGGACTGTGACCCTCCATCCTGTTTCCTGCATGAGACATCTCTGTGGCAGGGACAAGGACAGGAAGGCTGAGAGAACAGTGTTCACTAAAGCACCTTGAAATGCTCTGCAATCCTATAAATGTGACAGGTTCATGCTGCGACACAGACTGGACTGGCAATGAGTCATCAGGAGACATTCTGAATGAACAAGTCATTTAAAAAGGGGTAAGAAAGAGACACTGGGAAAGGTGAAACCAATTAGTCTAATGTCATGAGTTAACATTTATCATGAACAACACACTAGCCAACTCTTTGCATTAATATGAACTGAACAGGGAGAAACAGCATGTATTACAAGGGCTGAATCATGTTGTTTAATGTTACGTTTGAGGAGGTCTTAATAGAATAAATAAGAAATAAAAGATCTCCACCCAGAGGAAGGTCGGTAACCAGAGGGAGAGGTTACACAACGGGCAAAAGAGCAACCAATGAGTCAGGAGAATTTTTTTTGTGTGGTAGCAGGTCATTGTGATTTGGAAAGCACTGCCTGAAAGGGCACGGGAAGCTGCTTCAATAAAAACTTCCAACAGCGGAAACTGCAAATGGTTTTCCTGGAGAAGTATGAGCAAGGAATGCTGTAAGGAATGGGCAGGGGAGAGGGTTACATTGAATAGCTCTTTCTAACAGTCAGCAGACACACTGCTTGCTTTAGTATCATTTATTAATTATTTGACAACTATTTGGAACTGGAAGTTTCTGTTGCTTTCAGATTAAAGTAAATCGGAGAAATATTTTACAGATTAAAAACTAGAGACTGGTGGGAAATTTAAATATAAATTAGATTAGATTAGATTACATTACAGTGTGGAAACAGGCCCTTCGGCCCAACAGTCCACACCGACCCGCTGAAGCGCAACCCACCCAAACCCCTACATTTACCCCTTACCTAACACTATGGGCAATTTAGCATGGCCAATTCACCTGACCTGCACATCTTTGGACTGTGGGAGGAAACCGGAGCACCCAGAGGAAACCCACGCAGACACGGGGAGAATGTGCAAACTCCACACAGTCAGTCGCCTGAGGCGGGAACTGAACCCGGGTCTCAGGCGCTGTGAGGCAGCAGTGCTAACCACTGTGCCACCGTGCCGCCGTGTCTGGCCAGGCCATGTGCTGTACTTGCATGATGTGGGAGCTGGTGAACTCCATTGTAGTTCACAGTGACCACATCTGCAGCAAGTGTTGGTTGTTTGAGGAACTCCAGCTCCAAGATGATGAGATGGAATCTGAGCTTTGAACACTGTGACGCAGAGAGGGGGACAGTTACCTGGGTGCTGTGTGTCAGGAGGCAGTCACCTTGAAGTTAAGTTCTTCACATTTCAGCAGTGGTCAGGGACAGGAGAGTGTGACTGCGAGTGATTCAGGAGGTAGTGCTAAAGGAGCCCCAGCAGGTGAGGGAAAAGGACTGTACAGAGAATGGTCAAACGGAGCATGGCACTGGGGGACAGGAGGCCATTCATGTGGGGAGGGCTAAAACAAATGTGACAGTGGTAGGAAATTCGATAATTAGAGAGACGAAGAGTATCCTTTTGTCAGCAGGATTGAGAGTCCCATATGGTGTAGTGCCTGACAAGGTATAGCATTTCTTCAACTGGCTTGAAAGGAGATTGGAGTGGGAGAGGAGGATTCAGATATTGCAGTCACATTGGGACCAACAACATAGACAAGAGTTTTGGTATTATTAGGAATTCATTACAAAATTAAAGAACAGGACCTGAACGGTTGTATTCTCTGAATTCTTATCCAATCCAAGTGCAAATTGGCATAGAAATATCAAAATTAAGGAAGTAAAACATGGCTAAAGGTGTGGTGTGGGGTTTATCTTTGTGGGGCAGTGGCATCGATCTTGGGACAGGAGGGAACTGAAAAATTGGGATGAGCTCCACCTAAACCAATCTGGTCCCAACGTCCGAGTGGAAGGGGGCTGACTAGGGCCCTCTACCTGAGGAAGGATGAGATGGTGAAGGAGGTTTAAAAGATACTTTACTTTTTTCAGACATGGCCAACTATAACAGCACAAAGTTTTTGCTCGAGCTGCAAGTAAGAAACAGTGGTTAGACCACAGCTGGAATACTATGTACAGTGTTAATTATATCAAAGATGTAGCCACAGATGTGTGCACATCTGTAAGTGGATTTAGAGGATATTGCCAGAACAGAGAATTTTAGTGATGAGGAAAGATTGGATTTGCCGAGTTGGTTTCTTTGGAACAGAGAGGGTTTAGATAGAAAGTTTAGGAAAGTTTATTTTCATTAGTGGTGATGTCAATAACCAGAGTTCACAGATTTGAATTCATTGGGAAGATGATTTGGGGGAACTGGTGGAGAAAGTTCTCACCCAGAGGAGGATGGAGATCTGAAAAGTGGTGGAAGCAGAAACACTCATCACCTTTACCATTTGCTTGGATCGGCACTCTAGGTGCTGTAATCTACAGTCTAAGAATTGGAAGGTAATGTCCCCAGAGCATTAGTCTGGTCCTTTCACGTTTCAAAGTCAATGGGTGAATTTGCTTACCTGACATCAGACTGGCAGAGCTGACTGGGGTGCTACTGGAGGACATACTCGCTGTGGAACCCATTCGCACCTGGTCTTTCACTACTGGATCTGTGGAGGAGACAGATTCAAGTTAAACACAACTAACATTTCCTGTTGAATAGGAGCAGCCAAAAATTACTCACTCAGCACCTTTGAGCCTGCCCCTCCACTCAATGGGATCTTAGCTGACCTGCCTCGATTCTATCCGCCTGCCTCTGTTCTACAGACCTTCACACACAGTGAAGCAAACAACAAATCAATCAATCTCAGTTGTTACACTGACTGTCAAACAGCCAACCTCACTACTTTCTGGAGAGGGTTAAACGATAAAGAATTAAAACAAAGAACTGTGTATTCTGCAAATCTGAAACAAAAACTAAAGTTGCTGGAAAAAACTCAGCAGGTCTGGCAGCATCTGTGGAGAGAAAGCACAGTTAACATTGAATCCAGTGACCCTTCAGAACAGGAGTGATTTCAGTTTTTGGGAAAGAGTTAATGGAATTGTGTTTTACTCTGAATTTTATGCAAGCATTGTCAGGGTGTAAATGAGGATGTCAACTGATGGTAAGCTGTTTAGGCCAATAGTCACTAGAGCTTAGAAGAATGAGAGGAGATCAAATTGATGTGTACAGGATGCTAAAGGGGATTGGTAAAGTAGACCAAGACGACAGTTCCTCATGTGGGGCTACCTAGAACAAGCTTTAGGATAGAGGGTAGCAGATACAAAACAGAGGAGAAGTGACTACTCTCAAAAAGGTTGTGAATCTGTGGAATTCACTACCATAGAACACAGTTGATACTTAACAAATGTAATAAGTTGACAGGTTTTAAATTAGTCACAGTTTAAAGACTTATGAGAAGCAGGCAATTTATGGGGAAAGGGCCGGGAAATGGACAAGAGGAATGCCAGATCAGCCATGATCCTACTGAAAGCTGGAGTAGGCTTGAGGGACTGAACGGCCTACTCCTGTTCTCGTTTCTTGTGGTTATGGGAAAATGAGTTGAGGCTGAGATGTGTTGAGGGAGGATCATATTAAATGGTAGAGCAAGCTTCAGGGACTGAACTGCCTACTTCTGCTCCCAGTTTTTACCTTATTATGATCAGGGATAATGTTGTGTCTGCGTGGGTTTCCTCCGGGGGCTCCGGTTTCCTCCCACAGTCCAAAGATGTGCAAGTCAGGTGAATTGGCCATGCTAAATTGCCCGTAGTGTTAGGTAAAGGGGTAAATGTAGGGGTATGGGTGGGTTACGCTTCGGCGGGTCGGTGTGGACTTGTTGGGCCGAAGGGCCTGTTTCCACACTGTAAGTAATCTAATCTAATCTAATCTAAACCAAACACTCCAGAGTTGTTTCATTGCAGAAAGAGGCCATTCAGCCCAGGGTATCTGCTGGCTCTCCAAAATAAGCATTTCACCTAGTGCCTTTCTTCAGCTCTCCACTGCATATTCTCCCTTTTCTGATATTCATTCAACTCCTTTGTGAATGCCTCTTTTGAACCTGCCATCACCACTCTCTCAGGCAGCATATGCACGATCCTCAGCACTATACAGGCAAAGAGGAAGAAACTGGAACAATTCAAAATGACGAGGTATGTTTGTGGAATGCATAAATTAACAACAAAGGAGAGACAGAGAATGCAGTTCATGGTTAGGCCATCTGCATTCCTCGGATTGTACACAGACTTTGGCAATCTACAGCTGGCATCTTAAAGCACTGGAGAAGTACCTGCAGCTGTGCATTCACCAAATCTAGTGACAAGAAAGATGCCCACCAGCAGCATCCTCTTTGAAGCCAATTCACCCAGTACCAGTGCACAAATCACTCCAGACCAGCTCCCAGGTGTGACCCGCTGCTCATCTGTCTGACACCAGATTCCTGAAGCAACTGCTCAACTCTGAATGTTGAGTCGTGGCAGGAGCCTCTCAGGAGGACAGTGCAAATGCTTTAGAAATATCCCTAAAGCCTCCCTGAAGAGGTCAACCACCTCACTGACTCCTCAGAGACCCTGGCTTCGGAGATCAAATGCAAGAATGTCTTGGGGTGCAAGGCCATAGCTCCCTGAAAATGGTAACACAAGTGGGTAAAGGTGGCATAAGGCACGGTTACCTTCATCAGTCAGGACACGGAGGATAGAAATTGGCAAGTCATATTGCAGCTGTACAAAACTTTGGTCATGTTACATTTGGAGTGTTGTGTGCAGTTCTGGTTGCCACACTGTAGGAAGGATGTGGAGGCTTTGGAGGGGGTGCAAAAGAGGTCCAGGACATTGCCAGGATTGGAGTGTACTAGCTAAAATGGACAAACTTGCATTGTTTTTGCTAGAGCGTCGGAGGCTGAGGAATGATCTGAAAGAAGTTTTTTAAATTATGAAGACCATGGAAAAGACGGTTAGTTGGAGTCTATTTGAGGGGAAAAGTTTAAAGGAGATGTGCAAGGAAAGTTTTTTTTAGTGCAGAGGATAGTAGGTGCCTGGAACACACTGCCAGGGATGTGATCGAAGCAGATATGTTAGCAAAGTTTGAGGCGTTTGACAGACAAATGATTAGGCAGAGAATAGAGGGCTATGGACTACATGTAGGCAGATGGGATTAGCATCACGATTGGCACAGACACGGTGGGCTAAAGGTTCTGCTTCTGTACTGCACAGTTCTATGTTCTAATAACAAAAGTAGAAAAGGTTTGCTTGGGAAGGCAGTGAAAACATTCAGCAGGCATGTTTAAATTGGAAACTGTGGTGTTGAGAGCGCGAGCACACAAACCACCAGCCACCAATCTACTCAAACACCACCTGCTCTACACAGAGCACAGTCTGCAGATCATACATTCGACTCCGCAACTTGAAAGGCCGCTTTTATTTTTCCAGACTGTAAATTATAACAAGAGAAGTTCCTACATGAAACAAAAGAAATTGTAGATGATGATGTCTGCATCTCTGTTGATAAACTGTGTAAACAATATAGCTGAAACTTTATTGCTGGAACAGCACAGCAGGTCAGGCAGCATCTAGGGAACAGAAGATTCGACGTTTCGGGCACAGGCCCTTCTCCTGTGTAAACAATATATAATCATTCAGATGAAAGAACGAGATGTCATATCACAAGCTTGCAGACAACACAAACCTGGGGTAGGAAGGTGAGCTGTGAGGAGGATGCAGAAATGCTTCAGTGTAATTTGGAGAAGCTGAGTGAGTGAGCAAATGCTTGGCAGATGCAGTACAATGTGGAGAAATGTGAGGTTATCTACTTTGATAGCAAAACCAGACAGGCTGATTATCTGAATTGTGAAAGATCAGGAAAAAGGGAGTGTGCAGTGAGACCTGTGCATCTTTGTACAATCAGTTGTTGAAGGTAAACATGCAGGTGCAGTCACCAGTTTAGTCAGCAAATAGTATGTTGGTCTTCATAATGAGAGGATTCAAGTACAGGAGAGGGATGAGTTGCTGAGATGAAACAGGACCTTGGTGAGACCACACCTTGAGAATTTTGGAAACGCGTGGTGCTGGAAAAGCACAGCAGCTCAGGATAATGAAGGGCTTGTGCCCAGAATGTTGACTCCTCTGCTCTTCAGATGCTGCCTGACCTGCTGCGCTTTTCCAGTGCCACACTTTTCAACTCTGATCTCCAGCATCTGCAATCCTCACTTTCTCCTCGAGTATTGTGTGCAGTTCTGGTCTCCTTATCGGAGGACGGATGTTCTGGCTACGGAGGGGGTGAAGCAAATGTTTACCAAGCTCAATTCCTGGGACATTAGGACTTTGTTATTGGAGTTTACATGAATCAGGGGGAACTTCATAAAAGTCTTGACAGGAAAGGTGTTCCCCATGACCAGGGAGACCAGAGTGAGAGTCACAGTCTAAGGATACAGGTTGGCCATTTAGGAATGAGATGATGAGAAATTTCTTGTGGAATTCTCCACCACAGAATGTAGTCGAGGGTTAGATATAATTGTTAGAGCTAAAGGGAGAAAACGGAAACAGAGTACTGAGTAAGATTATCAGCCTTGATCACATTGTATGGCAGAGCAGGCTTGAAAGGCCAAATGGCCTACTCCTGCTCCTATTTTCTCTGTCTTTGTGTGTCTGTAATTCTGAAGCTCAAAAATACACTGGTGTGACAGTCACAGAGTTATACAGCACCCTTCACTCCAACTCGTCCACACCGACCAGACATCCCAATTTAACCAAGTCCCGTTTGCTAGCACTTGGCCCATATTCCTCTAAATCTTTCCTGTTCATATACCATCCAGATGACTTTTAAATGCTACAGTTGTACCAGCTTCCACTACTTTCTCTGGCAGCACATTCCATACATGCACCACCCTCTGTGTGAAAAAGTTGTCCCTCAGGTTCCTTTTAAATATCTTCCCTCTCACCTTAAACCTATGCCCTCCAGATTTTCCTACTCTAGGAAAAAGACCTTTGCTATTCACCCAATCCATGTCCCACATGATTTTATAAACCTCTATAAGATCACTCCTCAGCCTCCGATGCTCCAGAGAAAATAGCCCCAGTCTATCCAGCCTCTCCCAATAACTCAAACCCTCCAGTGCCAGCAAAATCCTTGTAAATCTTTTCTGCGCCACCTCAGGTTTAACATCATTCTTCCTATAGAGGGGTGACCAGAATTGTAAGCAATATTCTAAAAGTGGCCTCACCAATGTCCTGTATATGATATGCAACACGATATCCCGACCCCTATACTCGATGCTCCGATCAATAAAGGCAAACTTGAAGATGCCTTCTTCACTACCCTGGCTACCTGCGACTCCACTTTTAAGGAACTATGCACCTAGACAGCTAGGTCTCTGGATAGCAACACTCCCAGGGCCCTACCATTAACTGTATATCTCCTGCCCTGGTTTGCCTTACCAAACTGCAGCACCTCACATTTATTTGGTATTTGAATATTTTTATGACTGAGGCAGATAAATTTTTGACAAGTAAGGGCTGGGCAGGATTGTAAAGTAATCGGATTAATCAGGATCGTACTGAACGGTGGAGCTCCATCAAGGGAACACACAGGCTATTCCTGCTCCTAATTCTTACGTTCTTAAGTGTCTGCTGATTTGGAAAGAATAATGAACTGAATGGTCTTCACCATGGTCCCAATTCTGTCGCTGAATAAATTCAATACTGAGGTGGACAGACTTTTGATAGACAAAGGAGTGAAGGGCTGTGCTGGGCAGACAGGAGAGTAGAGTTCAGACAAATGGGATCAGTCATGATCTTATTAAATGGCACAGCAGACAGTGCTGACTGACCTGCTCCTGCTGCCAGGATCTCTGTTTGTTACAGGTGTAATGGAGCATGGCTATCAGTGTGTATATGATTAAGTCATTCAAAGATGGCAGCACTAGTGATTAGTAAAGCACACAATATTCTAGACTTAATTGAAGGGGCATAGAGTCCAAGGGCGAGGCAGCTATATTAAATGTACATTAGAGACTGCTCAGGCCCTCCACTGGGTCCAGTGCTGGGTGCTGCACTTTAGGAAGGACATAAATGTTTTGGAGAAGGAAGGAGCAGCGGAGATTCATGAAAATGGTTTCTGAGATGAGGAATTTCACTGATCAAGTTATATGGGAGCTGTTCGGACTGTTGTTCTTGGAGAAATGAAGACTGAGAGGAGATTTGATCAAAGTATCTAAATAATGAGTGGCTGGGTAGGGTAGATTGGAGAGAAACGGTTCCCATTCGTGCAAAGATAGCAGAGGAAGGGGCATAGGTTTAAAGTAATTGGTTAAAGAAAACAAAAGCGATGAACCAAAGTTTTGTCACACTGAGTGAAGGAGGTCTGGAATACTCTGCCTTTGAGAGTGGTACAAGCAGGTTCAATCCACACTTTCAACAATGGATTCAACAGGCCATGGGGAGATAGCAGGAGATTGGCACTGAGTAAAACGCTCATTCGGAGAAATGGTGCATATACAACTGGCCTCAATCTCTGATTCTGTGCACCTCCTCTCTGCTTGGAATTGCTTGCTTGTCTGTCAAACGTTAGTTCAATTCAAGAACACTTATTGAAACCAGAGAGTGCTTCTTGACCTCTGCCCTGGTCACACAGCTGACAAAATAAGGATAAACACCTGATACCTTTATCAAACAGGAAGACAGACTGCAGTATTAGTCCTGCCCAGTCACCACTGTGGACCGTGTCCCATTACACCCCCACCTTCCATCTCATCAATGCTCCCCATCTCCACCCATCACATAGACAGCTTCCAGTTACGATCCCTTGATATTTTGTTTTCTGATATGGGGTCTCAGTCCAAGATCCATGTGCAGCAGCAACATACGCAACTGGAAGATGATGCTGAGAACACTGTCCCCTCCGAGGACCCTCTGAGTTGCTGCACAGTTTAGGGAGAACGCTATCTGCTCTGAGCAAGGAAAAGACACTTCTATGCAATTTACTTAGTGCCACTTCTCCCTGGAACCTTGCACTTTGTTCTTTTTCAGATTATTATCCAATTTCCTGAAATTCTGCATCGCTGGCCTTAAAATCTGTGTTCTCTGATTCTCGATTGGCAGGTTGAGGTTGATAGACATTGGGACATGAAGGAATTGAACAGGGAAGTGGAGGTCAGGGTTGGAAATCAGACATGCCCTTGCTGGATGATACAGCAGACTGAAGGAATGGTACCGTCTAATCTTGCACCTTGTGATGCTTTACAATGCAACAAGGATTTATGAGGAGAACTGGGTCCACTTTGAGACCCAAGCCAGCGACAAGCTACAAAACCACAGCAAGTGAGTAAATGTCAGACAGAGAGAGAGAGAGAGGACACACTGTTGTGGATTCCAGCTTTTTCTCATATGTTTTTCACAGACGCAAAACGTTACTGCCCTCCCCACCTGCCCTGGCCCACTCAACCCTGTTAAGTCTTGGGGGTGACATACAGAAGTAGGGGTGTTCCATAGCCTCTCTCGCTGTAAGCCGTGCTTGGTGATCATAACGGAGTAACTTGTCCAAGAAGTCCAGGGCCTCGGAACTGACCAAATGCTGGTTTTCACTGTGCACAAAACGCTCCCACCTCTTCCGGGAATGCCTGGAGATGAAAAAGAGATGACACAGGTTAACAGATGCTGGCAGAACAAGCTTGTGGAGGCAGACCTGTACTCTTGGGGTCATTTACATTGTGATTGAAGGTACTATGTAAATTCAAGTTCCTTCTATGGTGGCACTGACTCTGAGTAAGACACCTGGGTTAAAACGTTCTACCTTGTTATGTCAGTTCTGTCCATCTCAAATCCAAGTTCTTGTGAGGAGCAGACACTGCAGCCAGCCTGCACACAAGGTCACAGGAGCACCATGAGTGCACAGTCAGACCCCAGCATGGAGCTTTGTGGGGAACTGGTTAATTTATTTTTGATAGCATTATTACAGGGAGAACGCAACTGAGGGAGGTTATAGATAAGGTAGACAGCCAACAGCCTTTCTCTAAGGCAGGGGAGTCTAAAACTGGAGGGTATAGGTTTAAGATAAGAGGGAGAGATACAAAAGGATCTAGAGGGGCAATTTTTTTCACACAGAGGGTGGTCAGTGTCTGGAATGGGCTGCCAGAGATAGTAATGGAGGTGAATACAATTTCACCATTGAAGAAACATTTAGACAGGTACATGGATTAGAGAGATATGGAGGGATATGGACCAAATGCAGACAAATGGGACTAGTTTAATTGAAAAACTGGGTGGCCTGGGCACATTGGGCCTGGTTCCAAGCTGTAGACCTCTATGACCCTATACTACAGTGTTACCTTCGACCTGAACAGAAAGCCAGCTGCATTATCTCACCTGAAGGATTGAGTCTAGGCTTAAAACCAGGAATGAGTGTTGTTCATAAACCACCTAATCCAGAGAAGAATGTGTCAAGACCTGAGTCAAGTTGACACACAGACTTGTTCACGATGACTATTTGGAGGGTCAACGATTAGTTTAGTTCAAATATGCTCCCCCACCTTTAAGCTGGGTCAACACAGGGGCTGAGCGGCTTTATCCCTGAGTTATACACCAGGCCTGTTGTCTTGCTCACTCCTTGCATTTCTAACAGCTCAGCATCACCACCAAGAGGTGAACTGCAGCATTGCATCCATTTGCAACACAACCACAATTTTTAGACCAAATATTCAGGCTATAAAGTAGGAGGTTGATTTAAACATGAGAAATATTTTTAAAGGTTTGAAATCTATGGCAGATCTTGGGAACTGCCAATAATGACACAGTCTCAGCAGGTCCCTGCTGTTCCAAGACTCTCTTTCTAACCAACAAAGAACAGTGGATGCAGGAAATCTGAAACTAAAGCAGAAATTGCTGGAGAAACTCAGCAGCTCTGGCAGCATCTGTGGGAGAAAGCAGTCAATGTTTCAGGTCCGGTGACCTTTCTACAAGGGAATGCTTGGAAGGGTCACTGGGCTCGAAATATTAACACTATTTCTCTCTCCACAGATCCTGCCAGACCTTCTGAGTTTCTCTAGCAATTTTGGTTTTAGCTATTTATTTCTGTCAGCTTAAAGGAGGCAAAAGTAATTGTGATAAAGACTTGCAAAACTGTCCTTGCCAACAGCTCCCCCAAAACCAGCACATAAAAAATTAAGGCATTATTGGGCCAAAAGGAGGGGGGGCTGCTCATACTAAGGTCAACTACCACTTCAGAATAGAAAAATGTGTTGCTGGAAAAGCGCAGCAGGTCAGGCAGCATCCAAGGAGCAGGAGAATCGACGTTTCAGGCATAAGCCCTTCTTCAGGAATGCTGAGGTTGTGCCAAGCAGGCTAAGATAAAAGGTAGGGGGGAGGAACTTGGGGGAGGGGCGTTGGGAATGCGATAGGTGGAAGGAGGTTAAGGTGAGGGTGATAGGCCGGAGAGGGGGTGGGGGTGAAGAGGTCGGGAAGAAGATTGCAGAGTATCCAGGAATGGAAGTTTAAACCAGGATTTCCTCTCCATCTCAGTCCCATCCAGTATTCTCTGCTCACACAGCACACAAGGGGGAAAGTGCAAGGCAAGTATTGTGTTTTGCACAGAGGGTAGTGTGGGACCTAGAATGGGCTGCCAGGGGAGGTGATAAAGCAGATCCAATAGCAATGTTTAAGGGGTATTTCAATAGATGCATGAATAGGCAGCGATTACAGAACCACATGCAGGCAGACGAGGTTAGTTTAAAATAGCATCATGGTCGGCTCAGACATGGTGGGCCGAAGGACCTGTCCCTGTGCTTTTCTATGTTCTGTATGGACAAGAGGAAGGATTAGGACCAGGGAATGATGCTGTTCCCGCTCAGTCCAGATAACTGCATGTGACCAGCCTCCAGTAGGTGACGGGGATGGAGGTGAGGATCTAAAATCTGGATTTAGGCTGTTGTCAGGAGCAACCATTTAATGCATGATTTTACCAACTATAAAATGGCTTCTTAATGCAAATAACAAAATAATATAACAAAATAGCTTCTCTGAAAACTGCATTCCTGAACGAATTGAAAGAAATTAGCAAACAATGCCCTGTTCATAGTATAAGCTAACTAACCAAGATAGGACATTATTAAAGTATTCAAAATTGGCCTTGGAAACCAGGTGACAAGAGATAAAGACATGAAAACAATTTAGTTCCCAGGAAATATCATTGGCTTAATTTTGTCTATTTGTCATATCATTTCATTTTATGGGATTAATTTTGCAATTAAGGCTGTTCTATTTGTTAAGAGATCTATAAACGTCTGTGTTTTAAGCTAATTGTGCAGCTTTTCCAGAGTACACAGAGGTGCTTAACCCCTGTGTTGCTGGATAACCTAAATCCGGCGTCATAATAAATTGTTAAATCTTGCTGACAGTATTAGACCGAGCTGCTAGTGTTTATGGGACCGATCGCGGAACCGAGAGGCCCTTCTCAGGGGGCCAGATTTACAGAGGAACCAGGCTTGTTTAATTTGAACTCGGACACAGGTGTGAGATGGGGGAGGAGGAGTGTTTCTCCACAATTTCTGCCAACAACACAAGGAAACAAGGTAAACCCCTATAAACGCCCCTACACTTTCCTCCATTGACCCGAAGCATGTCTAAACCCCTCCTTGTGGTCACCCCCACCCCCCCAACTCCATCACTTCTTTCAGCTTTATGAACCTCTGAGACTCTCGTGTATATTTAAGTCGGGAGTGTCTTGCTAAATCTATGCAGGCCACTAGTCAGACCATAGCAGGAATCCTGGAAACGGTTTTGGGCCTTCTATCGAAGAAAAGATGTACTGGCATTAGAGGCAGTCTGGAGAAGGTTTGCTTGGTTGATCCCAGATGTCTGAGAGATGACCTTATCCAAACAAAATAAAGTTAACGGACTTGAACAGGGTAGATGTGGAGAGAATTCTGAGAAAGGGTCACCGGACCTGAAACGCTAACTCCGATTTTTCTCCACAGATACCTCCAGACCTGCTGAGCTTTTCCAGCAACTTCTGTTTTTGTTTCTGATTTCCAGTGTATCTGGTTCTTCCAATTTTTATTTAGATGTGGAGAGGTTGCTCCCCCTTGTGTGACAGTCTAGGATCCAAGGCCATCATCTCAGAATAAGGGGTCACCCATTTAAAACAGAGTTGAGGAGGAATTTCTTTTCTCAGAATCTGTGAAATTCTATTTCACAGAGGGCTGGCAAAGCTGGGTCATTATGTATATTCAATGTGATTGAGATGAACAGATGTTTAATCAGGAAGGGAATCAAGGGTTATGGGGAAAAGGCAGAAAAGTGAAGTTCAGGATTATCAGATCAGCCATGATCTCATTGAATAATGGCGCTGACTCAATGGGCTGAATGGCTTACGTTTCCTGCTAAGTCTTATAGCCTAGATCCTTCCCTCTCTCTCTCCTCCTTTAATAATGACCAGAAAACTTGCCTTTTAAACCACGTTTCTCCAATATCTCCACGTTAGCTCAATGTTAAATTTTTGTAGCAAACACCTTTACAATTATCTGGGGAACATTTTTATTGGATTAAAGGGTGTGGGGATCTGACTCTGGGCAATACACCAGGGTTAGACTGTCCAGTCTTGCTGTGCCAAATCTGCTTATCCACTTGATATGATGTGTTTGTACAGCAACAGGATGTGATCACTCAGCTAGAGGCTCTTTCCGTGTAATTTGATTCGATCACAACCCTGATCTACAGCTCAACTCCATTTTCCAGCCTTTTCTCCACAGGCCCTGAAACCCTTGACCAACAAGAGTAGACAGGTTATATACAGGGCATTGGTGAAACCACGTCTGGAGTACTATGCACAGTACTGGTTACAGGTACTAATGGAAGGATGTTAATGCTCTGGAGACATTTCAGAAAAGGTTTATTTGACTAATACCTGGAATGAGTGGATTGCCTTATGAAGAAAGGTTAGACAGGCTGGGCCTGTATCCTCTGGAGTTTAGAAGACGCAGAGGTGTCTTAATTAAAATGCAAGTTCCTGACGTGATGTAACTGGTTGAATATGGAAATGATGTAGGAGAATCTAGAACTAGGGTCATAGTTTAAAAATACAGGTCGCCCATTTAAGAGATGAAGAAACCTTTTTTTTCTCTCAGCAGGTTGAGTGTCTTTGGAATTCCCTTCCACAAAAAGGCAGTGATACAGAACCTTTAAATATTTTTAAAGCAGAGGTAGGTACATTCTCGATGACCAAGTCGTACATCTGTGGTCAGCAAAGTTTTGGAAAGAATTCTTAGGGATAGGATTTATGACTATTTGGAAAAGCATGGCGTGATTAAAGGCAGTCAGCATTGCTTTGTGAGGGACAGGTCATGCCTCACAAATCTTATTCGAGTTCGGGAAGGTGGTGATGAGACTGGTCGATGAAGGTCCAGCAGTGGATGTGGTGTATATGGAACTCAGCAAGGTATTTGATAGGGTTCCCCATGGTAGGCTCATTCATAAAGTCAGGAGGTATAGGATACAGGGAGATTTGGCTATGTGAATTCAGAATTGGTTGGCTGATAGAAGGTAGAGAGTGGTTGTAGATGGAAAGTATTCCGCCTGGAGGTCAGTGGTGACTGGTGTCCCGCAGGGCTCTGTTCTTGGGCCTCTGCTCTTTGTAGTCTTTATCAATGACTTGGATGAGGAGGTTGAGGGGTGAGTTAGTAAATTTGCAGATGACACAAAGGTTGGAGGTGCCGTCGATAGTATAGAGGGCTATTGCAGGCTGCAGCGCGACATAGACAGGATGCAGAGCTGGGCTGAGAAATGGCAGATGGAGTTCAACCTGGGTAAATGCGAAGTGATGCATTTTGTAAGGTCGAATACAGGATTAAAGACAGGATTCTTGGCATTGTGGAGGAACAGTGGGATCTTGGTGTTCAAGTGCATAGATCCCTCAAAGTTGCCACCCAAGTTGATAGGTTTGTTAAGAAAGCATATAGTGTTTTGGCTTTCATTAATAGGAGGATCGGGTTTAAGAGCCGCGAGGTTTTGCTGCAGCTCTACAAAACCCTGGTGAGACCACACTTGGAATATTGTGTCCAGTTCTGGTCGTCCTACTATAGGAAAGATACAGAGGTTTTGGAGAGGGTGCAAAGAAGGTTTACCAGGATGCTGCCTGGACTGAAGGGCTTGCCTTATGAAGGAAGGTTGAATAAGCTCGGACTTTTCTCTCTGAAGAGAAGGAGGAAGAGAGGAGACCTGATCGAGGTATACAAGGTAATGAGAGGCATGGATAGAGTCAATAGTCAGAGACTTTTCCCCAGGGCAGGATTGACTGGCACGAGGAGTCATAGTTTGAAGGTATTAGGAGAAAGGTATAGAGGGGATGTCAGAGATAGGTTCTTTACGCAGAGAGTTGTGAATGCATGGAATGCGTTGCCAGTTGTGGTGGTGGAAGCAGAGTCATTAGGGACATTCAAGCGGCTGCTGGACATGCACATGGATAGCAGTGAGTCAAGCGGTGTGTAGGTTAAGTTATTTTATTTTACATTAGGATTAAACCTCAGCATAACATCGTGGGCCAAAGGGCCTGTTCTGTGCTATACTTTTCTATGTTCTAAGGCGATGAAAGATTATTGGGAGTATCCAGAAATGTAGGGTTGAGGTTAAAACCAGATCAGCCATGATCCTATTGAACAGTGGAGCAGGCCCGAACTGCCATCCCTTGTTCATAACAAATGTCTGAGTCTTGAAAGTTGAAAATGACTCAGAGTTTCAGGCTAATGTAGTTTAGATTTGTTGCTCCTTCTTCCTACAACTTTTGTGAAATAGGTAGGAGTCAGATGAGTTGGATCCCAATGAAAGCAGTTGCTTCGGTATCGAGGGGTGATATTAATCGAGGGGTGATATTAATCGAGGGGTGAGGAGGTTGCCAATGGGATTTCCAGTAACAGCAGGAGGGTTACACAATGAAGGCCAGCTCAGTAGACGAGAGGAAATGAGCTGGGCTTTTCTGCACTAGATAAACATGTGGGAATGGGACAAACCTGGGTTCTGAACCCAAGTCCTTTCGCAACGTAGAATACCTTGCTGAGGGCATCTGGACTGCTTGGACAAAATGAAACTCTCCCCACAACCTAACACCATCTACACAGTACAATCAGTGAGAAGGCTGTGGGTTTGAGCCCCAGTCTGGAAGCATGTTCTTCTCTACACTGACATCCTGAAGATGTTGCAGCGGATGGGGATGAGCAAGGGGCTCCATTCCCTCAGAAACATTTTTCTGTAGCCCAGCCCAACACTTTTCACGGAGTGAACAAAAACCGCAAGGACTCACCTGCCCAAGATGTCATTGAAGCGTGGGTCTAGTTCGATGTTGTATTTATCAATGTAATCGTACAAATCTTCTGTGCCCAGCACCTTTGCAATTCTAACCAGCTGGAAACATGTCAACAACACATTAATGGCTGTACAGGGCAGCATTTTTAAATCTAAGAGTGTAGTGCTGGAAAAGCACAGCCTGTCAGGCAGCATCTGCGGAGCAGGAGAGTCGACGTTTCGGGCATAAGCCCTTCATCAGACATGGGCTTATGCCTGAAATGTCAAACCTCCTGCTCCTCGGATGCTGCCTGACCTGCTGTGCTTTTCCAGCACCACACACTCGACTCGGTGTGATCTCCAGCATTTGCAATCCTCACTTTCTCATTTTTAAGTCTGCAGACAGCAGGAATGTAGGAGACAGTGAGGAGCTCGGAAACAGGCTTCACGGGGACACAGGCACAATTTGATGCAGCAACATGTACAATATGACATTTTGATTGGAAGAATGAGGAAAGGCAACATAAACTAAAAGGTACAGCTCCAAAGCAAGAGCAGAAACAGAAAGTCTGGGGGTGTATGTAGACATGTTCTGAAGGTGAAAAAGCATATTACTAATAAAAAGATATTTGAGATTCTTGTCTTTATTAATGAGTATAATTGTCAGGAATCTAAATAAATTTATAAAAATAGAAACCCTACAGTATGAAAGCAGACCATTCATCCCATTGAGTTCACACTGACGCTCTGAAGAGCATCCCACCCAGATCCACGCCCTCTACTTTATCACTGCATTACCTATGGCCAATCCACCTAATCTGCACATCTTTGTACTGCGGGAGGAAGTCGGAGCACCTGGAGGCAACCTACACAGACATGGGGAGAACGTGCAAACTCCACACAGTCGCCCGAGGTTGGAACTGAACCTGGGTCCCTGACGCAGTGAGGCAGCAGTGCTAACCACTGAGCCACTGTGCCACCCATACACATCACTGGTTAACTCCCAGTTGGAGTATCATGTCCAATCCAGACACTGCACTTTAGGAAGGATATTCAGGATCTTGTACACATTGCCCACTTCCTCAACTCTCATCCTGTAACTTTCAGAAGGTTGTGCACAGATTACCCCAGGGATGAGGGACTTCACGTGGAGGGGCCAGATAAGCTAGGATTGTTCTCCTCAGAAATGGCTGATTATGTGGAGACTGGACAGAGAGGTGCTCTAAACTATGGAAAATTTTGAAATGTTTCCTGTGACAAAAGGTCAGTAAGTCGAGGACACAGACTTAAGGTAAATGGTAACAGAACTCAAGGGTACGTGACGAAATTTGTTTGATAAATGCAGCGGATTGTTATGATATGGAATCCATTTCCTGAGAGGGCGGTGAAACCAAATCAGACAATAACTCATGAAAGAAAATCAATAACTATCCGAAGGGAGACAGTTGCCTAGTTACAGGGATGATGGGGAGTTACTAGTGTTGGACTGGGGTGGACAAGGTCAGAAGTCACACAACACCAGTTTATAGTCAAACAGGTTTATTTGAAATCACAAGCTTTCGGAGCACTGCTCCTTCATCAGATGAAGTGCAGGGAAGCATGCACAAAGTGATTTCAAATAAACCTGTTGGACTATAACCTGGTGTCATGTGACTTCTGAGCGAGTTACAGGGGTTGAGCTAGCATGAACATGATGGGCTGAATGGCCTGCTCTAATAGTGTATTCTTCTACGGTGCATCCGTCATTTTAGGTGAATTAAAGGCATTGGGAATAATAAAAGATATGTTTTGCTGACTGTGTGGGCTGGGAGGCGTGCACATGTGACAACAGTAAGATAGGAGGAGGAGGAGGAGGAGGAGGAGGAGGAGGAGGAGGAGGAGGAGGAAGGGTTACTTGTTCAAACAGCATACAGGAACAAGACAGAGAATGATAGAGATGCACTGCCTATACTGCTGTGCAACTCCTGGATTTTCATCTTTTACGCAACTGTCCAGCAAGCCTCAAATTACTAGCATCTCAAAACACAGAGCAATAATGAACCACAGGGGGCCGAGGGAGGCTAATCATACAGGGGTCCAGAGGTCAGTGAGCAACTCTGTTTTCTTAATAAATAAAAACTGAAAGAACTGCGGATACTGGAAACCAAACAAAAACAGGAATTGCCTTTCCAGAAATTTTGGTTTGTGTTAGCTCTATTTCCCTTCCTGCTAGTTAATTTCATAGGGAAATAGGCAGGTGGTGGGCAGAGTTGTAGCTTTGAGGTAAACAGACTGTTAGTTTTGGGCACAGAGCTCTCTCTGCAGCTGGTTTGATGGAACATAGAGTGATGGAATTTCACCTGATCATAGTTGTCATGCCCATGGAAAAAGGGCTCCTTTCTGAAGATCATGCTGGCTAACATACAGCCCAAACTCCACATGTCTAAACTGTAGTCATACATCTAGGAAAGAACAAGAGGGTTAATCGGTTAACACAGCATTCACTGCACTACAGTAACTTAACTTTACAATCAACTGGAATTAGCTTATTTTCTCCAACTGTCAAGCTTCAAATAATGATCCGATTCCCTTTGGAAAGGCCTGACCAAATCTGCTTGGTTCTTTCATCAGTTACATCAAATGTGTATGCCATTTCATCATAGAGAACTCAAGTATTACTGAAAAAACAACACATTTCATCAAAGCTAAATGCACTGTCTTGCATTTATCAAGATAATTAATAAGAAATACTAAAGGCAAACAGCATTTGTATTGTATGAGAGGAGTGGGCTGATTGTTTGCCAAGTAAAATTTGTTCGGTAAAGGTATCACCATGGCAAAGGTACCAGTTTGTTGATGACTGACAGTTAACTGCAAGACTTTTATTTTAAATTTTAAACCAGGCAGGTTGACTTGGGCTGGTCAAAGCATGGCCTTGAGAAATGAACCAGGGAATGGCTATAACATATTTTATTGAGTTGAAACAGGCTCAGTGCATGTATATGCTCCTTCAAGATATAAAGAACAGAGCCCATGTATGAACACAGGTACACACTGAGCTCAACAGCTCAACCTTAAATTAGCTATGTATTTTTTAGCAAATTCAAGACTAAATCTGTGCCATCTTGTTCTCAATTCTTCTACAAATGAAAACAGTTGTTTTTTCCCCTCATTTACTCTGCCCAGGCCTTTTAAGGATTTTTGAACACTAACACATCTCCTCAGCCTTCTTTTCTCCACCAAAGGAGAACCGTCCCAACTTCTCTCATCTACCCATATAACTGAACACAATCACTGCCTAAACAGCGAGCAAGGAAGGCTGATAACTTAGTGGGGAGGCAATGCCCTAGCGTTATGATAGCTGGACTGTTAAACCAGACCAAGGTAATGTCTGTGAGTGGAACTTGATTGCAATAAAAATTGGGAATTTCTTGTTGAATGACGACTATGTATGAGGACCATGAACCCATTGTCAATTGTCGGAAAACCCCATCTGGTTCAGTAACATCCTTTGGGGAAGGAAACTGCCATCCTTACCTGGCCTGGCCTACAAGTGACTCCAGACCCACAGTAATGTGGCTGACTCTTAACTGCCCCCTGGGTAATTAAGGATGGGCAGTACATGCTGGCCTGGCCAATTACACCCTCATCTTATAAATGGTTTTAAAAAACAAAAAAAAGCAACAACTGCATTCCTCAGTAGCCACCCATGGTAATCAAACTGGCTGCTCTGAATTGAGAGATCGCATTTAGCAACTCTGGGAGCTGAGGAAATATCCAAGTGAAAGTGGGTGGAAGGACAGGTCTGGCCATCATCAGGGTCACAGTTTATACATAACACATTAGGTGTCACCCACTGATGTCTCTTGGGAACCATTGCTGCTGTGCCTCAGTGTGTTGCTGTTGGGAAAGCACTGATTTATGGATTGCAGGGCCTGACATATGGGCACTTCTGCACATGAATGGGATGCAGAAGATTTCTCATGTGATTGCTTAGAATCAACAGGTTAAAGGAGACTCCAGTCTATTTGTTGTTTTCAAAAAAAAAGGTGGCTTTGTAAAGCAGTTTCCTGCAAAGTTTTCAAAGAATGAGATATGGATGCAAATTTGTCGCTTTAATTTTGAGCAAACAGGCTGGAAAACATCAAATGGCTCAATGCTGTCACCGACAGCCCCCAATTTAAGTTCTGCATGTTTTTTCCCTCAGGTATACACCCAGAAGGCATGGATAGTGGTTAGAGAAGTTTGCAAGAAGGCAGTCATGTCTCATTAGTCTGCAAGACTCGGAGCTTGGACCTGGAAGCGTCTCTCTCTCTCTCTCTCTGTGAAGGTGTTGGGGGAAAGAAACCTGAAATAATTCCAAACATCAAGTCTCCTGACTGTTTCTCAGCTGGATCTGAAATACAATCTGAAGATTTTCCATTACCTTGTAAATGCCAGCAATCTGATCCCATTGATATAAACCCAAAGGAACTGAGAAGTAAATTCAATTTTTGTCATCTGAATTCAGCCCTGACCTACAGTGGTGTATCTTTTCCCCCTTTCTTGCTGAATTTATTCCCACACTCAATACTTCTGCAGTAGGGTATGCCTTTGAGTGTGAATGGGTTTGTATTTGGAATTAAAGGGGATAGTTTAATTTGCATTGTATTTGTTGAGCGGTTTGCCACTTGTTTAGAGAATACATTTGCCTGAAATAAACACACTTTGTTTGAAGTTACTGAAAAGCTTGGTCAAAATTTCTGTTGTTTTATTTAACAGTGATAGAGAGACATAAATTAACCAGTTTACATGATTGAATGAGACATTTACACATCTAGTATAGAGTGTGGAATAGGGGGCCTGATTTCCAGCATACTCCTCTCAGTTTTATAACATTGCTTAATCCAACACATGACTCCAGCTTCAACAGGAAGTATTGTTAAAAGCTTGGTTGCTGGCTGTAACTCAGTGCTTAACACTTTTGTCTCAGACTGAAATAATGCTTTTTAGCACAGGAAGACAGTAAGTCTCACTTCAGAAGCTTTTTAAAAAATTAAGTTGCTTTCAAGAAGTGATACAGAATGAGAAGGCGTGGAATCTGTGTGGGTAGAGGTGAGGAACCACAAAAGGAAAAAAAGGCACTCATATACAGGCCTCCAAACAACAGGAAGTGGGGCAGAAAATAAATCAGGAGAGACACGTACAAAAGGCATTATCACAATGATCATGTGGGACTTCAATATGCAGGTGGATTGAGAAAAGTGGGTTGGTAGTAGATCTTAAGAAACGGTGGCACAGTGGCTCAGTGGTTAGCACTACTGCCTCACAGCACCAGGGACCCGGTTCAATTCCAGCCTCAGGCCACTGTGTGTGGAGTTTGTACATTCTCCCCGTGTCTGCGGGGTTTCCTCCCACAATCCTGAGGTGAACTGCCCATGCTAAATTGCCCATAGTGTTCAGGGATGTGTAGGTTAGATGCATTAGTCAGGGGTAAGTGTAAAATAATAGGTTAGGGGAATAGGTCTGGGTGGCATACTCTTCGGAGGGTTGGTGTGAACTTGTTGGGCTGAAGGGCCTGTTTCCACACTGTAGGGATTCTATGATAAAAGGAATTTATGGAATGTCTAACAGATGGTTTTTGGAGCAGCTTGTGGTAGAACCCACTAGGGAACAGGCAATTCTGGATCAGGTGATGTGTAATGAGGCAGCCTAGATGAGAGAGCTTAAGGTAAAGGAACCCTTAGGGGACAGTGCCCACAATATGACAGAATTCACCCTGAAGTTTGAGAGCGAAAGGCTAGAATCAGAAGTGACAGTATTACAACTTAGTAAAGGTACAGGTCGTTCCGCGATAATATGACAGCTGTGTTCCACTACAGTTGAAAAATGTAATGCTAGAAAAACATAGCTGGCCAGGCAGCATCCTGATGAGTGTAGTGGCCATCACTAAGGAGAAGGTGCTGGGGAAGCTGAAAGGTCTGAAGGTGGATAAATCACCCAGACTGATGGACTACACCCCAGAGTTCTGAAGGAGACAGCTGAGAAGATTTTGAAGGTATTGGTGGTTATCTTTCAGGAGTCACTGGAGGCAGGGAGGGTCCCAGAGGACTGGAAAGTGGTTAATGTAACACGTTGCTTAAGGGAGAGAAGACAGGGAACTATAAACTGGTTAGCCTGACATCAGTCATTGGTAAGATTTTAGAGTCCGTTATTAAGGATGAGATTGCAGAGTACTTGGAAGTTACATAGGAACTTTGGGATTAGGAGCAGCAGTGGGTAATTCAGCTCTTCAAGACTGGTCTGTCATTTAACCTGATCATGGCTGATCTTATTATGAGAAAGTGAGGACTGCAGATGCTGGAGATCAGAGCTGAAAAATGTGTTGCAGGAAAAGCACAGCAGGTCAGGCAGCATCCAAGGAGCAGGAGAATCGACGTTTCAGGCATAAGCCTTTCTTCCTGAAGAAGGGCTTATGCCCGAAACGTCGATTCTCCTGCTCCTTGGATGCTGCCTGACCTGCTGATCTTATTATGGTCTTAACTCCACTCTTGCGCCACCTCCCCATAACCCTTTATCCTATTTTTCATCAGAAATGTATCTATTTCTTTCTTGAATCTGTTGATTGATTCTGCCTTTACTACACTCTGGGGCAGTGAGTTTCACACATTCCCAACACTCTGAGAAGTAGTTTCTCCTTATCTCAGTTTAGAACCTACCTCCTCCTATTCTATATCGAGGACCTCTTGTTTGAGACTGCCCCACAAGGTGGAACATCTGTTCAATGTCCACCTTATCAATCCCCTTTAGTATTTTATATCCATCAATCAGATTCCTCCCACATTCTTGTGAACTCCAGTGAGTACAAGCTCAAGCTGTTCAGCTGCTCCCTGTCCTACAGCCCTTTCATCAATGGAATCAGCCTGGTGACCCTCCTCTGAACTGTCTCCAGTGTCACCACATCCTTCCTCAAGTAAGGAGACCAAAACTGGACATAATACTCCAGGTGTGGCCTCACCGATACCTTCCTTAATTGTAACAGCATTTCTTTTACTTTTATAATCCAGTCCTTTTGCAATTAATGCCAGGATTCCATCTGCCTTTCTGAGTAAATGATGCACATACAAAACCACTTTCTGCGATTCATGCACAAAGACACCCAGATCCCTCTGCACTGACACACTTTAAATCTACCTCCCATTAATTAATAATTTGCCCTTGTATAATTCCAGCCAAAATAGACAACCTCGCACTTATCCAGATTAAACTCCATCTGCCAGATTCCGGCCCATTCTCCTGGCCTATCAATATCCATCTGTAAACTCTATCTTCTCATCACATCCTGCATTCCCACCTAGTTTAGTATTATCCATGCACTTTGCTCTGTTACACTCTGTGCCTGCTTGCAGATCATTTAAAGAGATTGTAAATAGTTAGGGTCTGAGAACTGAACCCTACGGCACCTCACTAGTTACAGCTCACTGTCCAGAGAAGGACCCATTTATCCCGATCCTGTGTTTTAGTCAGTCAGCCAATCCTCTATTCAAACCAGAACTATACCTTAGAGAGCAAGCGCAAACTTGCAGAACAGTTCAACATTCAGACCGGTAACATGTGGAGTTAGGGAAAAGGCACCTACATCGACAGAGGATTGGCTGACTGGTAGAAGACAGTGTGTGGGGATAAACGGGTCTTTTTCAGGATGGCAGCTGCTGACCACTGGAGTTCCGCACGGGTCAGTGTTGGGACCACAACTATTAAGGTTGTACATTAACAATCTGGGTGAAGGAACGGAGGGCATTGTTACTAAGTTTGCAGATAACACAAAGATCGGTGAAGGGACAGTCGTGGTGAGGAAGCGGGGAGGCTGCAGAAGGACTTGGACAGGCTCAGAGAGTGAGTGAAGAAGTGGCAGGTGAACACAAAGTGGGAAAGTGTGAGGTTATGAACATTAGTCGGAGGAATAGAGACGTAGACTGTTTTCTTAACGGGGAAAGGCTTTGGCAATCTGAAGCACAAAGGGACCTAGGAGTTCTTGTTCAGGATATTCTTAAGGTTAACCTGCAGCTTCAGTTGGTGTTAGGAAGGCAAATGCAATGTTACCATTCATTTCAACAGGGCCAGAATACAAGAATCAGGGATGTACTGCTGATGCTATTAAAGGTTCTGGTCAGACCACATTTGAAATATTGTGAGCAGTTTTGGGTCCTGTATCAAAGGAAGGATGCGCTGGTGTTGGAGGGGGGCTGGAGGAGGTTCACAAGAACGATCCCGGGGATGAAGGGCTTTTCAAACGAGGTGCGGTTGAGGACTCAGAGCCTGTATTCAAAGGGGTTTAGAAGGATGGGGTGGGGGGAATCTGATTAAAATTACTGAGAGCCCTGGATAGAGGGGATTTGGAGAAGATGTTTCCACCTATAGGAGAGATTAGGATCCAAGGGCACTGCCTCAGAGTGAAGGGTCAGGGCTTTAGAACAGAGATGAGGAGAAATCTCTTCAGCCAGAGGGTAGTTAACCTGTGGAACCCGTTGCTGCAGAGGAGTGTGGAGGCTAAGTCATTGAGTGTATTTAAGACAGAGATAGTTATATTCTTGAAGAGAACCCCATTCCTAATGAAGAGCTTATGATCGAAACGTCGAATCTCCTGCTCCTCGGATGCTGCCTGACTGGCTGTGCTTTTCCAGCACCACACCTTTTGGCAGATAGATGATTGGTAAGAGAATCAGGTTTACGGGGGAAGGCAGGAGAACGGGGTTGAGAAACATAACAGCCATGATTGAATGGTGGAGAATTCAATGGGCCGAATGGCCTAATTCTGCTCCTATATCTTATGATTCTACAGCCTCGAGCAGGAGTTGGACTGAGAGAGAGGTCCTTTCGTGGCGAATATCAGTCTCTCTCAGATGGATGTTAAACATCCCACAGCCCTACTTTCAAGAGCAGAGCACAGCATCCCCTGCTGGTCACTATTCATTGCATTAGACGCAGTAGCAAAAGTAGACCATTCAGCCCAACAGGTCTGTTCCACCCTTCAATCAGATCATGGCTGATGTGATAATCCTCCACTCCACTTTCCTTTTCCTCATAACTATCAATTCCCTTATTGATTAAAAAACTGGTATGTTCAACAAACATTATGACAACAGGCAATCAAAACAATGAAGGAACGGTGATAGATTTCCAAGTCAGGATGGTGAGTGGCTCGGAGGGGAACCTGCAGGGGGTGGTTTTCCCATGTTTCTGCTGCCCTTGTCCTTCTAGATGGATGTGGTCATGGGTTTGGCAGGTGCTGTCTAAAAACCCTTGATGACTTTCTGCAGTGCATCTTGTAGATAGTACACACTACTGCGACAATTGTCCCTCAACAGACAGACCACCATCAATCCCTCTCATTAATTTAATGATTATATATCGTCATAATGCCCTGCCTAATGCGAGGGGTGGGCCAGGCTCAATGGTCACTATTTGATCTCCTTAAGGAGATGAAAGACTGGCCATTTGTGAACCTTACCTGATAGTCAACCAAAAGCTCAGGCCCCTTGAAGTATCTGGATGCCACGCGAACGTTGTACTCCTGCCCTGGATGGTAAAACTCGGCCAGACCCCAGTCTATCAGTCGAAGCTGCAAGGTGTCAGGATGAGAAAGAAAAACACAAGACAAATCAGGATAAAGATGTAATGTTGATCCACACGTCGCACAGAAAAGATGGAAAACATTTTTTTGAACGTGTCGAGCTGAGCAAACAGGCTTGCTCTGAATGACTTCTATCAGCTTTTGTGAAACAACTCACTGTCATGAACTGCGGCAGAGATCGAGACAAAATCATCAAATTATCAGCCAGAGCTCAGTGCACAGCAACATATCTTCGTCCAATTCAAATGGTATGTGCTCGAATTCCATTCAAGAGAGTCAAGCACATTATCCAGGTCAGTGCTGAGGGAGCACGGCACTGTCGGAGGGTCAGCGCTGAGGGAGTGGGCACTGTCAACGGGTCAGTACTGAGGGAGTGCCGCACTGTCGGAGAGTCACTGCTGAGGGAGAGCTGTACTCTTGGAGGGTCAGCGCTGAGGGAGTGCCACACTGTCAGAGGGTCAGCGCTGAGGGAGTGGGCATTGGCAGTACTGAGGAAGCACACACAGTCAACATTGTGGTACTTTCACTGCACTAATAACCCAGTGGATCATGTTAATGATCTGTGACAAACGTAAAGTCCAATTGATTACTGTGAAAACCTACTTGGTTCACTAATTTCCTTTAGGAAAGGAAATCTGCCTTTCCTAAAGGTCCAGCCTCTCTGTATTCTGAGCATGGGAGGTGAGAGAAAGGGGCCAAGGATTTACAGAGGAACCTTGATTATCCAGTATTTGATTATCCGAGTTTCGGATTATCCGGACAAGATCACAAGGTCCCAATGTTTGGCTAAACTGTGTTATCCAGCATTCGATTATCCAAACATTCAATTATCCGAACAAAACACTCCCCGCCCAAGGCTTTCGGATAATTGAGGTTCCTCTGTAATTGGTTCCGTTTCACTGTGTGAACGCAAGCGTCCCGGATCAGGTTTTGCACTTGTAAATGAAGCTCTAGTGTTTGTTTGTAACTGGCTGAGATCACAGCCTGAAGGTGATCAGCACATCAGCGCACATTACCTTTCTGTGTTCGTGGTCAATCATCACGTTGTGTGGTTTGACGTCCCTGTGCATGATTCCCATACTGTGGCAGTAATCCAGAGCCTGGCCGGTAAACAGGTAACAGTTCAGCTCAAAATCACAACAAAAAAGAAAATAAATAAAATCCACTATTTCTGACACATCTCGAGCAGCTGAAGCAGGCACATTGGAGTTTACTGATAAAAGGTGCACTAAGAAATGTCTCAGCCCTGTAACGGTGCCAATAACACCCCTTCACTGGGAGCTGCGGTTAAAGATTAGATTAGATTCCCTACAGTGTGGAAACACACCCTTCGGCCCAACAAGTCCACACCGACCCTCCGAAGAACAACCCATCCAGACCCATTCCCCTTCACCTAACACTACGGGCAATTTAGCATGACCAATTCACCTAACCTGCACATTTTTTTGGACTGTGGGAGGAATCTGGAGCATCCGGAGAAAACCCACACAGACTCGGGGAGAATGTGCAAACTCCACACAGCCAGTTTCCTGAGGCGGGAATTGAACCCGGGTCTCTGGCGCCTGTGAGGCAGCAGTGCTAACCACTGTGCCACCGTGCCGCATCTTTAAAGCTGATGACATTTCCTTTGAGTGGGAGAGTTAGAAATGCTATCTACATCGGGGTGGGGAATTCACTGGGAGAGTCATCCTTGCCTGCCGTCTTTAGGATTTGTTATGACTGACCGACACACTCCTCCATTCCAAGCAGAGGCAGGGAGTGGGGTCTCCATTTGTTTTTGGACCATCAGGAGCTGATTTCCCCTCCTCCCCCTCCTCCGGGTCCATGTGCAGCTGCATTCCCCTGAGCCAGCTCCAGGACTCCACCCAACCCACTACAACAACAGTCAGTGCCCAGAGACTTCCTCTCTGTGAGAACAGGTTCAGAACTTTACCCACATGGGTACAGTCATGCAACCACAGTGATAACAGGCGAATGACCCAAACAACACAAGTTCCAATCCTCTTGTGAAAGTTTGAGAATTTGAAGTCAATTTTTCAAAAAAAAAAAGAAAGTTTTTTTTAAAACATCAGAGAATTAAGAGCTCCCTGGTCTCAGGAAGTGCTGTTAAAAATGCTACATGTTCATTAATGCCCTTTCAAGAAGGAACTCAGCCCTGTCTTTGCCAAATGGGTCTCTGGCTCCACATTACTGTAGCACCTCTGAAATGGGCTAGTCAGACACTCAGCGATATCAAACTAGGGACAGGCAAGAAAGTGCACCCTCATACCCTGGAAATGATTAGCAGAATACACCAGCAGCTCCTGATCCAGCTTCAGCCTCTTGCACATTCCCAACTCTCCACTGAACTTTCCCCAAATCGCAGCACAAATTCACTGATCCCGACATCTTTCCTCACTTTCATACTGCATACATCATAGACAAGGTGCTTTCACTAGCCCAGGCTTCAGATGGCTTTAAAAGCAAAGAGTTGGACAAATCCCTCCTGTTTAACCCAGTTCAATCCAGACAAATGTGAGGTGATGCATTTTGGGAAGTCTAATTCTAGAGAGAATCATACAATGAACAGAAGAGCCTTGGGAAAAGTTGATGAGCAGAGAGATCTGGGAGTATAGGCCCATTGTACCGTGAAGGTGGCTGCACAGGTGGATAGAGTGGTCAGGAAGGCATATAGTATGCTTGCCTTCATTGGACGGGATATTGAGTATAAGAACTGGCAGGTCATTTTAAAATTGTACAAGACATTGGTTCGGCCGCATTTAGAATACTGTGTACAGTTCTGGTCGCCACATTACCAAAAGGATGTGGACGTTTTGGAGAGGGTGCAGAGATGGTTTACGAGGATGTTGCCTGGTATGGAAGGTGCTAGCTATGAAGAGAGGTTGAGTAGGTTAGGTTTGTTTTCACTAGAAAAAAGGAGATTGAGGGGGGACCTGATTGAGGTTTACAAAATCATGAAGGGTATAAACAGGTGGATAGAGATAAGCTTTTCCCCAGGGTGAAGGATTCAATAACGAGAGGTTATGCTTTCAAGGTGAGGTGAACAGTTTAAGGGGGATACATGCGGCAAGTACTTCACACAGAGGGTGGTGGGCGTCTGGAACGCGTTGCCAACAGAGGTAGTAGAGGCAGGTGCGGTAGATTCATTTAAGATGCGTCAGGACAGATGCACGAGTAGGTGTGGAGCAAAGGGACACAGATGCTTAGGAATTGGGCGACAGGTTTAGACAGTAGATTTGGATCGGCTCAGGCTTGGAGGGCTGAAGGGCCTGTTCCTGGGCTGTAAACTTTTTTTGTTCTTTGTTTTTTGCATTCTAAAAACATGTTCTCACTTCAGTGTGGTGTGCAGTGAAGTTCCTGGAAGACTGCTTTATTCATTTTCATTCTATCCCCGTGACTTTACACAGGGTCGGTCTTTTACTTAAAAAAAAACAATGACTCACCACTTCCCTTGACCAGGAGTAACCACCCCACCATTCCTTTCCTCCTGGAAGTGGGTTAGTAGGAATGGGATGGATCGGAGGAGGTGGCAAGAGGAAGGTAAGTGAGAGGGATTGATACACTAATGAAGAATAGCAAGTTAGGAACAGGAGACTTGGTCCATTTAGGTTTAATGCAGCCAGCAGGGTTTTAAACCACCAGTTAGCAACATGACCTGCCTTCAGGTGTTTTGCCTCTAAGTTTTAATTCAGCAAGCCTTAGAGATTAGGAATGCGAAAAGGAGCTTAGTTCAGACAAATAAGATGGGTCCTCACCTTTAGAATCTCGTACATGTAGAATCGAATGTCGTAGTCCGATAACGTCTGGTACAATTGCTGTGGAATTGAGAAAAGGATGTAAGTGATCCTCACAAATCTTCACACCAGCCCAGCCCATCCAACACGCACCAATGTGTCAAAATGACAGGAGACTTGGCAGGGTGAAACCTGGGAGACACAATTCTCCCAACAAGACAATTCTCCAAGCATTTCCAGCTAGCTGGGACAGTGGTAAAAATTAACACTTACCTCCCCTCTCCATCAACCATCCCCAAATCATCATCCCGCACACTCAACATTGTTGGTTAAGGCAAGGTCAAAATGTTACAGCCCTGCAGAAAGCAGGGCAGTTTGGCAACAGTGACAGGCCAGGGTAAAAGGTAGCAGCAGGAAGATGAGTTAGTGGAATAGTTTGGCAGATGTCAGAGGGGACGCGGTGGTGGAATAGTAACATCATTGGACAAGCAAACCAGAACACCAGCTAACGTTCTGAGGACACAAGCTTGAATCTCATTGGATGGTGGGATCTGAATTCAATAATCAAAGAGTAACAAAGAGTAGTGATAAACGGCTCCCTTTCGGAATGGCAGGCGGTGACCAGTGCTGTGCCGCAGGGATCACTACTGGGACTGCAGCTTTTTACAATGAACATTAATGATGTAGATGAAGGTATTAAAAGTAATATTAGCAAATTTGCTGATGACACAAAGCTGGGTGGCAGGGTGAAATGTGAGGAGGATGTCAGGAGATTACAGGGTGACCTGGACAGGTTATGAGAGTGGACGGATGCATGGCAGATGCAGTTTAATGTGGATAAATGTGCAATTACCCACTTTGGTGGCAAGAACAGGAAGGCAGATTACTATCTAAATGGAGTCAAGTTAGGTAAAGGGGCAGTACAACATCATCTAGGTGTTCTTGTACATCAGTCAATGAAAGCAAGCACGCAGGTACAGCAGGCAGTAGAACATAGAACATAGAACAATACAGCACAGAACAGGCCCTTCGGCCCACGATGTTGTGCCAAACATTTGTCCTAGCTTAAGCACCCATCCATGTACCTATCCAATTGCCACTTAAAGGTCACCAAAGATTCTGACTCTACCACTACCACAGGCAGCGCATTCCATGCCCCCACCACTCATTATTGGCCAGTTAACCTTCATATCTCATTTTTCCTCTGCGTATTTCCTTCTTAGTAATCCTCTGTTGCTCTTTAAAAGCTTCCCAGTCCTCAGTTTTCCTAATTATCTTTGCTATGTTCTCCCTTTTCTCTTTTAACTTTATATGTTTCTTAACTTCCCTCGTCAGCCACGGCCGCCCATGCCTCCTCCTGGGATCTTTCTTCCTTTTAGGAATGAACTGATCCTGCAACTTCTGCATTATACACAGAAATATCCGCCATTGTTCCTCCACGGTCATCCCTGCTAAGGTATTGCACAATTGAACTTTGGCCAGCTCCTCCCTCATAGCTCCATAATTCCCTTTATTCAACAGAAATGCTGTCACTTCCGACTGTACCCTCTCCCTCTCAAATTGCAGATAGAAGCTTATTG